>NW_026260276.1:0-24553 GCF_024291825.1 Alternaria postmessia
ATGGCACGTCACGTGATCCCAGGCCCCGCCTTGGATCAGCGACCTTCCATCGCGGCTATCCCGATGGTCTTCCTTCCTGCGGCCTGCATAACAAAAGGAAGCAACTCCTTGTTACCTTGTAACAAGCCTCTTCAGCGGCTTTGTAATGCTTGGCTATATTTCTAAGCTCTGGGATAAAAGGTGCAACTAGGAGTTTCATAAACACAGGGTACTTTTTCAGTTTCTGCGCCCCGATGAAGCCGTCAATGGCGAAGGCGATGCTTGCGGCAACCCAAGGCTTGTTGTGCGAAAGTGTAGTTCCGCCGAACATGGCAGAGGAGACGCGCGCAACGATCTGGGTCAGGGTTGAGACGACAGATACTGGCGTCCAGTCTGGTGCATATGTCAACTTTCGAGCGTTCGTTGAAACAGCGGATGGGTACACTTACCGTCACACAAAGGAAAGTTATCCTTCACTGAGTCAAAGATTTCCTGTTGGACGGAAGGCATGACGTCCGCGAGATGGTGGTTCAATTGCGCTTTAACAACGCGTGGGTGAAGAGTTGAGCGGCTTCCCATGGTGGTGTATCTGCCTTCAAACATCTATCGGATAGATTCAGTCTCAAGCATCATAACAAGGGATGGTGCAAAGATTCTCGTACTTCGATGAACGTAGCGACGAAATCTACGTGATCAATTGGTGCGGACTTTAGCTCCTCGAGATATTTCGATGGAATCATGAGTCGTTCCCCAAGTGGGCTCGGGACGTAGAAAAAACCTCCACCCGTCTAAGACTGATGTTAGGATGTGGTGCGACATAATGGTGACTATCAAATCACTTGTACCTCCTTGTAGCCTTCTAATAGCATTTCCTTCGCTTCCGTTCGAAATCTCTCACGGTTGAGTTGGATACTTTTGACATCATTGCCCCCTACGACAGGGATACCTGCGATCAACTTTTGCCTTGGTCCTTTGAAGAACCCTCTCAGAATGTAGACACATATGGTGAGAGAACAACAGTATGCGAATACATGACTCAAGTGATGTTGAAGCAACTGAAGGTTAATGCTGGCTTGAAGGCTTGCAGCGTATGTTGCGAAATGCATTATTCTTGGCCGATTCTTCCGTTAAAATGAGGGCGTAGTTCTATGTTGTATGATCACGATTCGAGTCGTGATTGACAGGTACTTGTTTGGGAGTATCAGTGGTTGGCTCGGAGTGATACCATAAGTAGACTAAAGCCAGCCCTTTTACCGAATAAGGAAGAACCCCGGGTCTGGTTTGGTCTTGGATTCTTTAGCAACACCGTCTACTGTGATACCTATCGCATAACTTGCATCTCGTCAAGACTTTTTTGTTCACTATCATTTGCTTCTACATGAAAAATGGCACCATTTGTTGAAGACGAGAACAATGTTGCTGCCACGAACGGAACGAGCCGTCCAGATAGCTCAACGACCAACGGTACAACCAACGGTACAACCAGCGGTACGACCAACAACCAGAAAATACCTGATCCAAACGGTATCACTTTGTCGCAGCTACCAGAGAACCATGACCCTTTGCAGCCGTACAAGATTGATAAGTTTGACGACGGCCTGAGATACGATACCCTTCAGATTCATGGAGGACATCGGCCTGATAAGGAGACCCATGCTCGGGCAGTACCCATTTATAACAGCGTGGTATGTATGGCGTTTAAGTTTCTGGTCTCTTGTGAAATACGAAAGGCTGACACGAATGCAAGTCCTTCGTTTTCACTGATAGCAATCATGCTAAGAGAATTTGCTCAACCGAAGAGGGTGGATATTTCTACAGTCGAATCTCCAACGTAAGCGCCGCCATGGATTTAGAGCAGAAACAGACACTAAATGTAGCACACAGCCAACAGTTGCAGTCTTCGAAAAGCGCGCAGCCGCTCTCGAAGGTGGCACAGCGGCCATCGCCACATCCTCAGGTCAAGCAGCAATCTTCAACACGATCATTTGTCTCGCAGGAGCAGGCGACAATATTATTGCTTCAATCAACTTGTATGGAGGAACCTACAGCCTGTTCAAGACGTTGCTACCACGACTCGGCATCACAGTCAAATGGGCGAAGCGCGAGACAAGAGAAGAGTTCGAACAGTACATCGACGACAAGACGAAGATGATCTTCGTCGAAACCATTGGAAACCCACGATGTAGCATTCCTGACCTCCAGGACTTGGGAGATCTTGCGCATGAGAACAATGTTCCCTTTGTAGTGGATAACACCTTTGGCGCATGCGGGACTTGGTGTCGACCAATCGACTTCGGTGCAAATATCATTGTCCATTCCGCAACCAAGTGGATGGGCGGTCATGGAACCACATTAGGAGGCGTGATCATTGATTGCGGTACATTCGACTGGGGCAAAGCCATTCATCGCTTTCCTCGCCTCTCAAACAAAGACGGGCCGATGAGTTTCTCCTACTGGAAATCTTTTGGCAATATTTGTTTCGCCATGGCAATGCGAATCGATATTTTGATGGAAGTGGGATCCATGCTGGCCCCAGCATCGGCGCAGCAGTTGTTGATAGGCATGGAAACGTTGAGTATAAGGTGCGAGAGACATGCGAGAAACACGATGCAGGTTGCAAGGTTCTTGCAGGCGCATCCTAGAATTGCTTGGGTGAACTATCCTGGTAAGCCATTGTCCGACTTTTGACTAATCGCGGCACGACAATCGACTTACATCTTATTTAGGCTTGGAAGGCAACATCTATCATGAGAACGCAAAGCGATATCTGAAGAACGGCTTTGGTGGCGTTCTGGCGTTTGGGCCCAAGGGGGGTGAAGTGGCGAGCAAAATGCTCATGAATTACGTCAAGGTCGTTTCGCATCAAACCAAGTAAGTTCTAGATAGTCGGATCCCAGGTTCTGCGCTGATACAATACAGTGTCGGCGATGCTAAAACGCTGGCAACCCATCCATGGAATTCGAGCCATGTGATCATGTCAGAGAAAGATAGACGCGAAGCTGGAATCACTCCCGTAAGTTTCTGTTCCTTGATATGCTACAGTAAAGACACCAACTGATCCATACATTCTTGACAGGCTTTCATTCGTTTTTCGGTCGGCATTGAAGATGTCCAAGACATCATTGACGATCTCGATCAAGCTTTGGCAAAACTCCCTGAAGATCTTCTCAATGCCTTTGATGAGAAGTTGATCCAGAAATTGGAAACTCATGCAAAGGACGAAGTCCTGATTGGTGATCTGGCTGATTATAACGATATGGATGTCCTGGTTTCGAAGACGAATCATCCACCTGGGCGGCAACAGGCTGTTGAGAGTTGATAGTGAACAGAGCATGTGTATCACACAACGCCAGACTCATTTGTTTTTGCTATGTACTTCGTTCGACGCTTTTTGAAATAAAGCTGCAAGGTTCTATGCTTGTTGTCATGCGCCGTTGTTGTAATGTGATGTAACGATTCAGGGCTCACGCTTGACTGCATCCTCTCACTAGATGGCTATCTGACTCTAAAGTTGGAAGTTGTTCAGGCACCGTAGGGGGCGTGCATAATGAGTGGTCAAGTGCTCTATGGTATTGTGTACTATCGAATGCTCAACATCTAAGTAAAGACTACATCTGTACACGATGGTACCTCGAAGTCGTCGAGCTCCACACTTCATTTCCACTCATTTGGAATTCTAGACCCTTCATAAACATCTGCAAGTCATAGCTACAAGATTGGCCAGAGGCCAGCCTGTTCACAACAAGTTGCTTGTGTTGCAATTCCCATTCCCGGCACATGACCCACAGGATTCTCTTCGTTGACGGTATGCTCAGCGCCATCTCTGCTGACAGCACAGAAACGGCGGAGCAGAGCACAGCACCTTCTTTATGCCCGACTTTGGATGCTTTCAGCTCCTTGTCCCAACTATAGATATCGTTCACAACGGAGATGTGTTTTGAGCAGTTTGTTTCTATTTCCTTGATGGAATCCAAATCTTGTTGGTCAAGTCTCAATCTCATTGTGAATCGAATCAGACCAGAGAGCAACCTGCGAACATTAGTAATGCTCGAAACAATAAGGCCTTGAAGTGGCAAACACTGACTTACCCTTGACCCACGTCTCTCTCTCTATATTCCAGATATTCTCCTAAGGCTTTTACACATAGGCGCTTCGTGTCAACCTGCGCTCTCATGAATGTGAAGACCGGCTCTTTCATATCATCCGCTAGCTCAGTATCGCAGGCGCGCATGTCGTTCCACAAGTCATATGTAATCCATTCCACAGGAACACTATGGTCTGGTCGCGTTGTTCCTTGTGAAATGGCGATCAGACGTTCGTTGTACGCGGACCCTTCTTCTAATGACATGAACTCGAGCTGGTCTGCATTCACTCTATATATCAGTGTTCCTGATTGAGCAACGTCGTGGTGCAAGATAGAGGTCTGCATACCATCGATAAGGAACAGCAGGGTGATCAAGCGACAGGCAAGAGCTATCCTATCGTCCAATGCTAGCGGAAAGTAGTAGCATGTCACACGCGAAAATCCCACAGCAATGAACTTCATCCTTGCTTTTTCATTCTCAAACGGCCAGTGTTCTAGGAAATAGTCATTAACTTCGGCCGTCACTTCTTGCTCGTTTCTGTGGATTTGGGCTCGGAAGATTGTCTGCGGAACCTCGTTTCTGACAAAGTCCGCGGTGGACGACGGGATTGTGGCGCCATGTATGGTCATCTTCGGCTAAAGAGAAAAGAATAAGGCTGTACTATTACAATTAGGCAGGTATCGAACAGCAATGAAAGTGGTGTATAAGTATTGAAGAGATCGGGGCCTTCAATTGGGGATGCGCTAGCCTGAATAGGAAGTGTTGCGAGGCGCGTTGCCGTGTTAAGAAGTCCCAGAAAAGTACATCGACGCGCCACATTTCTTTATTGAGTATGTGTTGATCGGTGTCAGGTAACTTTAATTGTTTGGGTGTCAGAAAGCTCTACCTTGAACTAAGAATTCCAACTCAAAATCATCCCCGTAGCACGTCGCGAAAATCTGTAGCGGCCTGCTGCATCTTGGTCTTCTCCAGATTTTCATGTCCGAACCAAAGACCTCGACAGTCACTCAAATTCTCTTCAAGCTCGGTAAAAGAGTTTCCCAAAGTGAGAATTGTCCTTCCATTCCACCTTCCAGATTGCTGTATCCATTCACATTCATCCTTCCCATAACCTTGCACTTTACGTGGCTCTTGCGCAACAGCAGAGTATGCGACTGCTAATGCTACAAACTCTGCTGTGCTAACGGGTAGTCCTGCAGCTAGTATCGGGCCGGCTAGGTCCATTGGTAGTAATTTTGTAATAGTCGCTGCCGGAACAACAGAATTGATCGTGATGTTGGAATCGCGAAGGAGTGATCGCATAGCGCGCATGTAGTTGATTAACTACAGGGCCGATGTCTCAGCGTTCAATGTCTTCTTTGGGTTTGCAAATGCTCTCTTTACTTACAGCTGCCTTTGTTCCACTGTATACTGGCAACGTCTGTTCGGGTAAATAGGCAGTTGCACTCGAAGTGATGACAATGCTACCAGCAATTGCATTCTTTTTCATCAAATGGAGAGATATCTTGATGAAGTTGAGGGTTCCTCGAAGATTGACGTCAATGACTTTGTACGACGGTTCGAGTAAATTGCCATGATCGTCATAAGAATCGGCCATATATGTCCCATCTTCATCGATGCCTGCATTAGCGACAGCAATGTGTGGTGGTCCTGTAGTCGCGAATGCAGCAAGTAGATCTGCCCAACTAGATATGTCACATCTTATGTATGTAACTCTAGGAGTTGTCTCTTCCGGTTTGTCGATATCAAGGTTGTAGACTGTCGCGCCCTTCGTTGCCAGCAGTTTTGCCGTAGCGAGGCCAATTCCACTCGAAGCGCCTTCCTAACAGCGTCAGAAATTACTCCCCTATCAAGGTCACTGGGGATTATCCACCTGAGATGATAGCGACTGTTCCGCCAAGCTGCGGTATGTCTCCTTCTTCGATTTTCAGCGACGTCATTGATTTCCACTCTGTTATTCCGGTTACAATCTTATTGCAAATAACGATAACCTAGTTATTCATAACTGATTGTTTATTCTTTATAGTTTTGTATATAGATCTTGCCGCTGTTACACCGATTGTTGACATAAACCCTGCGAGGTGGCCGATCGGTCTCGGAGTCTTACCTTTTTTGGAACTGCACACGAATCCTCTAGCACTTAACACCAACATTTCCGACAGAAAATCTATCCAGACCGCTTCATAACCCTTGCTCCACTATGAACGCAACGGCAATATCTACCAATCCGTGGCCCTCTCTATCGTTCGATGTCTGCAATGATGCTTGCCTCTCCGTATTGAAGATCAGTTCACTTATCGCCATAGTGAGATTTCGTCTGGCACGTCTAGCAAGGCGAATTGCTAATGCGTGGTTAGACGTGTATCTTTGCGTTCTTTGTGAAGCTTTCCCAGATTCGAAGCCATCCACTGTCCCGATTTCCAGGCCCATGGACGGCCAAATTTAGTAACGTACCTCAACCACGCTGTGTTCAGAGTACACGTGTAACCAGTTGTAGTTCTCACATTGTCGCATGTTTCTGGGCGGACGACAACCATACGAGATTCATAAGCTCCACCAAAAACACGGCCCAGTTGTGAGAGTCGCCCCAAACGAGCTGTCTTTCAATACGTACAAGTCATGGAAAGACATTTATGCAAAACGGGTTGGCCATAAGTCATTCATCAAGAGCGACTTCTATGATGGCGGGAATTTTGCCGCAGAAGCTCATTCCATTGTCAGCGAGCGTGATCCACATAAGCATGACAAAATGAGAAGCTACCTGCGTGACGTCTTCTCAGACCAATATTTGAGGGAGCAAGAGAGTCTCATTAGCGACAACATCGACCATTTTATCGCCCGAATTGGGGAGAAAGGCTCCTCGATTGACGGTGTAGATATCGTCATGTGGTTCAATCTTGCCACTTTCGATATCATTGGAAGCTTAGCATTTGGTGAGTCTTTCGGTGGTATCAGTTCTGGTAAGCTCTCCTCTTAATGCCCTGAGACATCGTACAGTGTCTGATCAAAATGGTTCTAGGATCTGAGCATTTCTGGGTATCCATCATTGTGAAAAGCCTGAGATTGGGTGCATTAGCCGACACTTTCAAGCGATTTCCTTGGCTTGGATACTTTGCCCAGAAAGCCTTCTCAGGACTGCTAAAGCAGCTCATCAAGGACACTCGGAAGCACGAGCAATATGCAATGGACCTGATTAGAAGGTAAGGGTTTCAGAGTCAAGTTGATCACGTCTCATGGCTTATGCATGTCAGGAGGATCGAACAAAGCAGCACGCGAAAAGACTTTTTGACTAAAATGCTACAAGGTCGCGACAACGACGGCATTTCAGATGTTCAGTTAGCAGCACATGCCTCAGACTTTGTGTATGTCTTATTTCCATTTAGTCTATTGAGACTAACGAGGAATAGTATTGCAGGAAGCGAGACGACTGCAACAGCTTTGGCTTGTATAACCTATCATTTATTAAAGTTTCCAGAGATAGGATTGAGGTTGCAGACAGAAATCCGTGAGGCTTTCAACTTTTACCAGGAGATCAATGGAACATCGACAACAAGCCTGCTATACTTGAATGCAGTCATACTTGAAGGGATGAGAGTATATCCGCCACTGCCTTTTCCTCTGCCAAGAGTTGTCCCTCAAGGAGATGATGTAGTTGACGGACATTTCATTCCAGAGGGTGTAAGTGAGCTTGAAGTAGTAGATGCAGCTATTTTTCTAAGCATTCTTGCTAACTATAAGGTGCCGCAGACCATCGTCTCTACAAACCCATTCGCGGCTTCAATGTCGTCTCATAACTTTCTCAATCCGTGGAAGTTTGACCCAGAACGATGGTTGAGGAAAGATGGAGAGGATACTCTGGGAGCAAGCCAGCCATTTTCGCTGGGCACACGAAGTTGCTTGGGAAAAAGGTACGTCGCTAGCTTTCTGACTCTTCATGTTGCTTTCGATCACTAAAACCTTATTGCTAGTCTTGCTTGGCTGGAACTCAGAACAATCCTGGCAAAGTTATACTTCAAGTATGATTTGAAGTTGCTGGACCCTCAGTTAGACTGGCATGCCCAATCTGAGATGCATACACTATGGCAGAAGCCAGAGATGAGGGTTGCAATCAAATCCCGTGCCGAAAAGAGTTAGATAGCGATGGATTCACGAAGATTTTGTACTGTATGGTGTATCTCAGAATCATATTTCGCCAATAGAAAAGGTTCCTAAGATATCACATCTTCCTGATCCTTCTCCGGATCCCAGTATCCAACATACCCATCCCTACCGGTAAGATAAGTCCCCTGAGCTTGTTCTGCTGCTGGAGCACGAAACACAGCATGCTTTTTGTTTGTCCTACATCTCGTGTCAGAATTTGGATCCGTACAACAATGGCACAGCTTACCATTCTAAGCCTTTCCACATTCGCCCTTCACCATCAATGAACTCTGCATCCATCTCCGGTCTCAGTAAGTACACGATTGAGTACTTGTGCCGAAATCTTTCGTCTTTGTGGGGAATAATTCGATGGAGACTGGACTCCAGAACTCCACCCGATATGAAACGGAGCGCATCGCCAACATTTACAACAGCATGTCCAGGCTTTGGAGCAATGTAAAACCAGTCATCTTCCTCTGGTTTCAGAACCTGGAGACCGGCAACCTCTGTGAACACGATTGATAGGCTACCGGCATCTGTGTGGGCAATTTGGCCGATCTTCTCGGGCTCTTCCTCAGCAATCGTGTACTTCAGCAGTCCAAGAGCTGTTGGACAGACAGCGCCTTCGCGATGATATCCCTGGAAAGCTTTTGACGGGTCCAAGTCTAATGCTGCAGAGATTCTTTCCAAAAGTAAGACGCTGATACCACGGAAGGTCGCAATCGCCTTTTTGAGTGGATTGAGCTGGTGAGCAATGACCTCAGGACCTGGAAATGATGCAGGATCATCTATCTTGGAGATGGGATGCTCAAAGAGCTACGATGTTCACGTCAGCATGTAAAGCTGCAACAGTCCTCGCGGCATTACCATTAGCCCCTCGAAACCGTCCTTGACACCTTCGATAGGGCCATTCCCGTGACCTGCAGGCTTATACCTAATTGATCAAAAACATCACGTCAGCTCCTCGAACATCTGTACAGGGGCTTCGCAGTCCTCTAGTCTTACCCCATGACCAAATGCTCGTCATGATCTCTATCCACCAGCCACTCAGACTTCGCTCCTTGTGGCAGGTCATAGAAATTCTTAGCCAGGGAATACATTGCCTGAACATCCTCCAAGATTTCACCGGAGCACCCGTCCACGCAATCAAGATAGAAGAATCCTAAATCAGTGCATGCTTTCAACAACATGGCTTCCGTGCTTGAGTCTCCGTTTATTAATGACTGTAGGGATATGACATCAAGCGCCACATCTTTCTTGGTGACGTCGCTCAGTACATCGGGGCTGGCCATATCTGTCGTTTGTTCGCAACTTCGTTCATATGATTACTCCACGATTGCGCTCACGAGCTTCTTTACTGTTAAGCTCCATCAGCCGGAAGAATTCCATTTTTGACATAGTCGCAATTCGACCGCTACAAACGTCTACCTAGATCAACATTTCGCCGACACGAGATTGGACTCGTCCGGTATGATTTCGGTAACTTCCATCGATCTACAAAGAGGTCTAGACCTTCGCTTCGCCTCATTCCATTTTAAGTTCACTACCGTCGGCTTCAACGCTAGTGTACGTTCATGATCTCTCCACTACAGTTGCATTCAAGCTTGGTTTACGTAGTATGTTGAATATGGGGTCTGACAGTAGGTTCAACAGGTATTCGGAAGCATATCATCGCGAGATGACTTCGAAGATATTAGCACAAATGAGGCTTATTGCAACGATTTGCTTGATCATAGTTACCGGGGTAAATCTGGCATTCTCGTTTTGTACCCGTGCTTGACAAAAGCATTGAACTTCCTTTTTCGATTTTCTGTGTTTGTACCCGCTTAGGATGTTGCTACATGCATACTGCACTGAGCGAGCCCATACTTTCCATAAGCACGTACGGCTATCTCCCTTCGCCGGATGATGATGCATGGAGGATTGCTCGAAGTAGTCACAAGATAGGAAAGGTAAATCTGACGCAGTGGAAGGCCCGTTTGTGACAGCGGTCCGATTCCACCATGAGCCCCGGGATTGAACACACATAAGTGACCATTAGCAATAGGTTGACAATACGTGTCGCTATATGCTTCGAGCACGTCTTAAGTACTTACTAGAAGCGACAATTGTAACTATTTACGATATTGTATGGGTCACAAGATGTTGCGTAGAGAAACAGAAGCAGAATACAGAGCCGGTGAGGAAATTAAGGTAGCGCCGAGCGCCGTCCGCACGGGCCTTAGCTACCCGGTTAGCAGGGTCTGGGTCCCTAGTCTGTATACCAAGACCAAAGCCGCCTGAATGCTCCTTTTAGATCTTACAAGATGGCGTTGCGCTAACACACCGCTGATCAAAAGCGGTGTGTTATCAACTCCCAGAACCTCCGTGCATCTTACAAGAGATGAGCGATGTAAAGATGGCGTTGCTGGAATATTGATTTCACTCGCATGACATAAAGTAAATGGGCACCCCGAAAAACCCTTGACCATTCCTTCTACGTAGTCACTAGGTCATGTTTGCCACTTTCCGAAAAGAAGCACGAGATGGCGGAATCGTTTGCATATCGAACACGAGCTTACCACCCGTGTCTGGTAGTCAACTCCACCACTTTGCTTGCGATAGATGTCGTGCAAAGAAGGTAAGCCGACCCAGAGAATTCTATGATTTGTCAATTACAGGCAATACGATGGGGACATGACTTATAATTGATTTTGGCGGTCCAGTTAAAATGCTCCGCCCACAGATTTGGGTGTGATCGGTGCCGAGATCTCAACGTCACTTGCACATATTCTGCTTCTCCTCAGGCGCAACGGCAGAAAAATAGAAGGGTTTCCCTATGTCGATCAATTGCCGCAGCAAAGACGAGTGATAAAGTCAGTCCGCAAAGACAGGAGGGCGTACCTAAAAATCACGGTGAAATCATTTCCCAGAGGGATTTTACGTCAAAGACAGCGTCGGAGCATGACAAGTCTAGCAACACTATCGCAATTACCCCTCCTGATTCCGATACGGGGATACAGGAAGGTGATCGAGTGGGCCAAGAAGGCTGCAGAGTACGATCTCACGTGCCTTCGAACACAGTAACCGTTATAACGCCTCCTACTTCTTCCGATCTCACCTTCCTGGACTCAATCATATCAGATATATCAACCTACGATTCGGGTTATCCAATCCTTGACCTTGATACTTTGGATGTAACTGCGGACTCATTCTCTGATGACACTTTGTCCCCAAGTGACTCTCCCGGAACTCGAGCTACCGAGTGTGACGATGGCATGAACACTGGGACATTTGCAGGTAAGGTCCATCTCATCCTACTTGCTATTCACTAGGTCATTTTGTCATGCATTTAAGCAGTAATCAAGGCGATACTGACTGCAGACAGATGAAACAGATTGGAACGTCAGTTCTGTCACATTCGGCGAGCAGGCAGTCAGTGTCACCGCTCGATGTCTTTTCCCAGTGGAAACTACGCCGCAAACTGCCAAGGGTAGAGATCACGTCCTCTCTGCATCGAAAGAAAGATCTCCTGGGTCAATCCCAGCGATGCAACCATGCGACCGAGGTCGTAAGAGCGCTACTACGAAGCCCAATTTGAACGTCCAAGAATCTACCCCATGTAGATGCATAGATCTTATCCTTGGAGCACTGGAGCAAGCTCAGAATCAGCACAGGGTGCACGATCTCAGTACTGCAGAGCAATCGTTATATTTTGTGAAAAACACCTATGCGCAATGCGGATCGAAATTCCAGTGTAGGAATTGCTGGTACGACTCAAGAGCCACAACCTTTTCCATTCTACTTCTTGAGAAATGGATGGGAATACTAGAAGACATCTCAAGAAGTTGGGAGGATACTCTGCTTTCTGCGTCCTCGACTTGGAAGGATTCATCGAGAAGAAACGAAGCTCAAACTCACAACCAAGATTTGTTTCTGTTAGATGGATATCGAATAGATACCATGCAAGAGAGATGCGATATCTTCGGCTTCTTGATCATCTTGCAGATCAAGCGATTGGCAGCATTGACGAAGATTCTGAGTGACAAATCGCAAGCAACGCAGGGGAACAAGCACCAAGCCAAATTGAGGCCTGTGGTTGTGAGGGTCCAGGAATTACATAGAGCCTTAAGCGAGACGGTTGGCATTCTGCATATCGAATGAGACTACTAGAGACAAGTCTCTACATACCATCAATATTCGGAATGCTCACCACTTCCAGAGTGAGGTACTGCTTACACTATGTGCCCCTATACTTGATTCATGAGCGTTCTAGTACAAGTACAGTCCTTGCTTGTGCGCCCGAAAATGCTGTGGGCTGGAAACTGCTAATAAGACACGACACTGTACATCCAACTACGATGACCTTTGTAAAAGAAGCCGTTAGGTGCGTTGGCCACAAACTATACTCTATATTCCAGCTTTGCCGTCTTAAACCTGATGTATAGTGCTGGCTTCCACCACATAACATGCAAATAGCTGTCTTCTAACCAATCTAATGTAGGATCAACAAGCTCCAAATCGCATTGGAAGTGCATCTTCGCTAGGATCAAACTCATCTCAAAATATGCAAAGCTAAACCTTGTTAGCTTAACAGCACCGTGACCGTTTTTGAACTCGGTACTATCAAACTTACTTCTTCCCGAGACAAGCTCTAGGACCGAGAGAAAAGGGCTGGCTTGCACTCAAATTATCCGAACAGCCAGGATCTAGCCATCTTTCGGGTTTGAATGTGTATGGTTCGTGAAAGTTCTTCTCGTCGTGTAGAACTGTCCATGCGCTTGTATATACTTCCGTCTATCACTCCTTGATTAGCTATCTGGTATAGCATCTCAGAACAGTTAACTCACTCCTTTCGGAACCCAATGACCATCAATCATCGCCCCTGGAGAAAGCCTTGGGAAGCCCTGTGACCCCGGTTGATAGACTCGTAGTCCTTCTGAGATCACGGCTTGTAGGTAAGGAAGTTGCATTGCCAATTTAGCAGTGATGCTGTCGAGAGATGTAAAACTCGTCCTGATTTCATCTCGAAGTTTTTGATAGGCTTCGGGGTTCTTGAGTAGAAAGTACGTTACTCCTGCGAAGAAGGTGGCAATGGTCTCACCTCCTGCAATTCTGAGACCTGCTTCAGAAGTGATTCGAAAACGCTTTTACAATGACTTCACTTACATCAAAGTAGATGCATGTGCCGTCATCTCCTCTTGAGACAATTCGCCAGCCTTGACTTTTTCCGAAATGTTTGTCAGAAAGTCATGGCGATCACTTTCACTATTCAGTCTCCTTTATATCCCGTTAGATACTTTGCTCATTACGCGTCCCGACAGAGATCTGAGCACTCACCTCGCTACCTTTTCTCTGCTATATTTTGCATGACGATCACGCACTTCGACCGTCATCCGTGGCAACAATATCTTGCCTAGCGCTGCGCACAATGGTATCCTTCGGAGATTATCTAGCACTGTAATATAGAAAAGATGCTGAACAATCATATCTGACCATGCGCTGCTCCTTCCTTGGTTCAGTTAGACTCGTTCAAACGTAGTGTGGGGATAAGCTCCATACCGTTCTCGACACACCCAAAACTCTCCCCAAATGCCATCTCGCCCAAGATGTCAAAAGAGATCATCTCAAACCATTTCGTCATATCTATCCCTTGTTTACTTGCTCCATCTGTTTCAATCCGCGATACAAACTGATCAACACAGCGCTGTATGATGTTTTCTTGTTCCGCTAGTGCTTTCGTCGAGAACGCTGCGGACAAAGACTTTTTCATTCGCGAATGATTTGTGGGATCACGTTCGCTACCGATGCAGAGTGATTCAAACGCGGCACCGTACATATCATAAAACTCGCTCTTGATCAAGATTGGTTTCCCGGAAGTGGCGTGGCCGTATATGTCCTTCCACGACCGGAAGGATGAGAAGGACAGTTCGTTGGGTGAGACGCGAAATACGCTACCTGATGAAGATTAATCCCAGCCAATATGATGCAGTTTTTGAATAGACTGACCGTATCGCTCATGTTGCTTTTGAACGACGAGGTGGAAGTGACCGCGCATGGAGTGGTACATGCGCCATAGCTGGTGAGATCAATCAAGTGGGCTTTGAGACTGACTGCTACGCTTACCAGTGTTGATCGAGCAAGGAATGGGCCAGGAAATTGGGCTAGTGGATGGAAGAAAATGTTGTATACAAGCTGGGAGACGATATACCCTATAAACTTTCGAGCATGTTAGCATGCATAGAATTAGAAGAATAGAAGAGATTTGCTGTACCAAGATGACAATGGCGCTTGATACTGCACAAGTCTGTTCCATTGTCACAACAAGGTAGTGATAGTCCTAGATAACGATGGCAAATTACTATATTACCCAGCCTTAATACACAACCACATATCACTAGGCCAGCCTAGAAAGGCCTCTCAGAAGCATTGATTACGGGGCTGAGAGGGCCATATCCCTTCTTCGGATGTTGTACAAAATAGGAATACGACCGATCGTATGTCCCTTAGACCTAGGACCTGTTGGGTAAACAATCTTTGCGCTAAAATCCCGCCTAGTCGGGCGCCGGTTTGAAAGCGGGGCTAGAAACTAGCGCTGAAGTCACATGCCGTTCACGTTGCCAATGGGGATGCAATCCATGTATGGCGCTTGAATAAGCTCTGAGTGGCTCATATCAAGCCCGGTGAGCGTTGCGCGACGGCCATGGTCACGCGCGAAGGTACGCTGCCAAGAACGAGGGTTATTTTGCCAGCTCAAAACTGGTGTACTTAACACGCCATGAACTCATCACTGGCTAACACGAGTTGATAGAATATCATGCGATTTGTGAAATAGTCTAATGAAGTACTATTCCCGTTCTGTGTCATCTTCATAAAATACAAGCGCCCTAACCTCGATGCTCTGGCGTGGCTCCATATTAGCCATCTCTTCATCCACAAACGCGCTGTGTGGTACTCTCCTGGCTCTACCATCTTTTTTCCATTCATAGCACTTGAATATCATGACCTCCTCAGGGGTTTGCGCATACTTGTAGTACCAGGCATGATTTCGATTTGGTAGGATCGTGCACGGCTCGCCAACCCAATCAGGATACACTAATTTGACTGGTAGGATATCCTCGTCTCGGACTGAGTGAGAGCTGCAGACAGCAAATGGATCCCGGTAAATGGTCTTGATCGGACGCCAGATATTCAGAATTTGGAAACGGCTTCGCGACAGGCGTTGAGCATCTTCACCGAGGTGGCGCTTGACGTGATTGAATGCAGCGCTCTCGGACTGATCGATGTGTGCTCGTTTCACTGGTCGACGTTCATCGTCCGGATCAAGAGCAGTGGGGTTTGGTCGACGGATTGTGTGATCGAAAATGTGGACACGCGAGGCCCCAGTTCTAACAGCTTGACGTGAGCTTCGAAACTTTGATCTGGAGGGAAATTTTACATAGCATAAACCAATTTCTCGACTTCAGGGTAATAAATTGCTTTGATTCGCTCATCATCAAGGAAATCTTTCTCTTCACTTGCATGTGCAAATAGCTGAAAACCGTGACTGTCTAGGGTATAATTATCCACACTGCCTGTAATGTCTGTCACCACATGCTCGAGGTCGACGGAAGGTTGATTGAATGTAGCTCTTTTCCCGGCGAGGCTTGGGGCATGTTCGGTACCGTCTCCAGGGTCTTTGTAATAATTAAAAGTGGTATGGACATTCCGAGGCAAGACACCTCCCATAGATTGCTGAGAGGTAGTCCGGGTACCGCTCGGAATTTCCAGCTGTTGTTCTGCAATCGTTGTAGTCGCCATGTTCAGCATGTTCATGTGCTGAAGCTGGTCGACGTTTCTTTTAGATGTAGCCAACAATTCTACATGTCCCAATTAGGTCTTTTTCCGAATGTCCATCTCGGACATGTAGGAACGAATAATGCCGAATATCACCGCGAAACGCCCGATCCGTGCATGCTACACCCTGTTCGCGTTGACGTGGCTTAGGTTCGAGCTCACGATGACGGGTACGAATGTGTATGTGGTTGGAACAGCAGCGGCGATGGCTTTGTGGTAGCGGGCAAAGTCGAATCTGTTGTGAGCTTGATCGGATATAGGATACCATAGTAGGTTAGAGCCGTATTGAATCGTTAGAGAACCCTAAATTGTTGTCTGTAAGTCTATCATATCAAGATAACTAGTTGGCCGATACTATTATGTGAGTAAAGAAAGAGACATGATGATCGCCAGCGAAATCTGTGACGAAGTAGTCTGCTTCGTTCCACCTGGAGATATCAGGGCAAACATGATCGAGCCATTGTCTCTAGGTCTAGAACATTTATTCATGATAGGCCTTGCTCAACGACGACATGGTGTTATGATGATGAAAGTCAGGTGTGGGGATGAGGCGAAGGTGCACGGGTGGGTAGTGGACGCGTTCGGCACCAAGATTCTAAGCCCACTTCGGACCGGCCGCAACCGCCCGCGACTTCCCCGCCGTACTACAGCACTTGCACTCAACAAAGCCTCGCCCGCTCGGCTTACATATCGCATGAGCAGCAATCGCAAACGCGCATCTCCTGTCACTCTTAACTAGCTCTCAGCATATTCACGTGGATGCGATATTGAAATCAGCATTTGGCCATTGCCTTTGCGTTCCAGCAGCCACTCTGGCCAATAGAACGCTTCGGAAGTGGTGCCTGCACGGTTCATGGAGCAGGATCTCGATTTCGTCGACCCTGTCACAGCTTCCACATGGCTATTGAGTCTACTTTGACATCATTCCCTTGCTACATACATCTTACATATGCTTACGGTGAAGCGAGAGAAGGTAGATCATTGCATCCGGCCTTACGATAATGAGTAAGCGCAGGTGCAGGTCCGTCTTCGACAACGAGGCTGTAGAGCCGCATGATTTTCTTCAAGTGGCATTTTCGACCGGCGCATAAAGCCTGAAACATTCTCTACTCCAGTACAACGCGCTAGTGATAGTTTTCGCGCAACTCGATAACTCATGAGGCAGAGGTCACATGTTGAGCCGCCCTGCGTATTCTCGTGAGCACGCCTGCATTTGGGAGGACTTTGGAGGCTGCTGCACCGCCCCCTCTACGCAGTCATCATGCAGCTTTACCCGAGTTTCATGCGGCCTCCGACCTACCTTTGCCCCCCGCTCAACATACCTACTACATCTATCAGTATCTTTCCGAGTGTCTAATCGTTTGCTCACTAAGCTGTTGTAGAACAGCATATCAAGATAACGACATCGACCATATCCTCAATGCCAAAATTATGCAACAACTGCCAACAAATCTACCCATCAATGTTCCTGCCACGCGCTTATCTGGAATTTCCTGATGCCTCTGGTTGCTACGGTGGAGAGAACAGGACTATCAAGTTCTGCTTTCGCGAACCAGATGGAACGCTGACCGATGAAGACTTTCCTGATGGTGTATTTGGATATCTGCACGAACTTGACCTTGGTCCACTGCAAGCGATAGTCACACGGCAAAAAGTGTGTTCTCTCTGCCACCTGGTCGCCACAATGTTCAAGGAGTCTTACGAACGAGAAATCTCGAACCTGCCAGCTGTCTTGGGTGACGTGGGCCCCTGCGAGGTCTTTCTATGTCAGTCAGCCTTCGGAACCATAGAGGATAGAGATCAAAACTTGCCATACGAATTCGAAGATGGCGAAGGCTGGGAGATAGATCGCATGGACTTTTTTTGCTCGTTCAAAGTCAAAATGGAGAACCGCGTGGCTTTCCTAGCTGCGCCAATTTCGATTTCTCTCAGCGAGCCAACTTTACTAGCTAGATATCGTCCTGCACGATGCGATATTGCGCTATTCAATTCATGGCTCCAGATTTGTACCACCAATCACCCACAATGTTGTCGAAAGCCAGGTGATGCCACAATGCCTTTGCGACTGATCGATGTTCTGAACATGTGTTTGGTTAGTATCACCGGTCGAGAAAGGGCAGAAATAGAGTATCTTGCTCTAAGCTATGTTTGGGGCGGAGGGCCGAAGAGATTCGTCTTGACAACAGAAAACATTGAAGGATACTGTCAGCCTCACGGGATTCCAACTCTACCAAAAACCATATCAGATGCTGTCACGTTGACGAAGAAGATGGGAAAGAGATATCTATGGGTCGACAGCCTCTGCATCGTCTCGAATGATCCAGAAGACAAAGCAAGTCAGATACCTGCAATGACGTCGGTATATGGCAACGCTATGCTTACAATCATTGCCGCAGCAGGCGAGGATGCCAACCATGGACTACCTGGACTTGATTCGTTTCGACCAGGCTATGAGATGCTATAAGATAGTAGAGTCGTATCTATTCCATGGTCAGCGGTCTGCCCAGGGAACCATTTGGGCAACTCGAGCATGGACATACCAAGAAATGATCTTCTCTGCACGATGTCTGATTTTCCTCGAAACTCATGTGGAGTGGCTGTGCAGGTGTACCGAATGGTTTGAACAGCTCGATCTTGAACATCTGAATCTCAATTGCAAGCGGGGTGACATTCTTCCTCAGCAGCAGCTCAGGCTTGACATATATAACTACGGGTATTTCGTTCAAGAATACACAAGACGTAACCTGACTTTCGAGACCGACATCGTAAACGCCTTTGCCGGTATCAAGGCAGCGATTGACGACGAATTCTTCCGGGGTATTCCATACTCTGGATTCTGCCAGTTCCTGGCATGGGCGATGCAATGAATACCGTCGAGGAATATTCCAGATCGGAGGAGGGGTTGTGGCTTGTCGATACCGAGCTGGTCATGGCTGAGCTGGCGGGGCGTAATCGATCTGGACGACTACTTTGAGATACGACACACTCTGTTAGCAGTATATTGATGGCGAAGTGGTCAACTAGAACAGATCTGTACCCCTGGAACAACATCGCTATGGAGATCGGATGTCAGGCAAGCGTATGTCATCTGGCGCGACGATTCGGACTGGACGGTCCGCATTGATGATTTACCCAGTGACGTCACGCTGAACGAAAATCAGCTCATCTTTTGGGCCCCAACTGTGGCCGACTCAACCCGAAAGGAACGCGAATATGTTATCATCGGTAAAGGCCACTCCACTGGGGTAGTTACTCTAAGTATGACTTGTAGTGATAACATCGCTACGCGTCTAGGGCGTGTTGACTTCGAAATGAAAGATTGGCCAGTCGGAAACGTTATGAAGAAGTTGATTATCATGGAATGAGCACAGAGTCGATCATTTACAACAATTGCGCAGGAAATTTACTCGATTGGCTTTTTAGTACCATCTGAGGAAAACAGTGGAATGAGACCCCCACGCACACGAAGCTACATTACCCTTTGCTCTCCTCCACGTCAGGCATTCACGTGCTAAGCGCCATGACCTTGGGTACATCCCTCAACTGTGATTTCTCATCCATTAGTATATACTCTGCATTTTTTTACGTCTCCTGCACTAGACTCTTCTTCTCCTTGCCCCTCCTAACGGTTCTGACTTCAAATAGGGCGGGTTGCACCGTCAAGTCACCTACCAGATCATCCACATCTGGCAGGTTTCTTGATTCAGGTACCTTGAAGTCGAACGTCCGCAGCAGACGTGTGAGAGTGAGGAATAGTGAGCGCGCTGCGATGTGCACGCCCTCACACACGCGACGCCCAGCACCGAAGATGTAAGTGCCTCGCTGCGATGGGTCGCGTGCAGTTGCACATTCGAACTCCGAGCGGAGTTCGTGTTCAAATAGTGATGTGTCGATTATTCCTGGGTTTGGGTTTATAGCAGAATCCATATGAAGTCCCTCTTTACATCGATCAGATCTGGAAGAGTAGGGTAACAGGATAGACATATCGGACACTGATTACACAGTCGCTTCAGCTGGTATCTTGAGTCCAATGTACTTGTCGTCCTGCATGATTGCATCGGGCGCCACCATGATATTTGTCGGCATCCATCGAATGTACTCCTTGACGATAGCGCGTAAGTCTGGCCGGATATTGATGGCTTGACGGAGAATCATGTGAAAAGAACAAAAGCTTAGCAATATTTGAGGAGAATGCGAATGCGAATGCCGCCCCTTGGCAACAATTGTCCCAACAGCCAACATGAGCTGCAACTGCACCTCCTGCAGGGGGCTTGAGCGCTACGCACACTACTCATACCATACCAGAAGGGGGTTCATTGCCAGTTGTACCCTGTATAAAGTTGTCATTGTAATCTTTCCGTAGCGAATGCGAAGAACTCACCGCTATGTCTGGGCTGCCCGCCTTGGACGCCTCGGTAGCCTCGCCTTGGCACAAGTTCGCATAACGTCGAAGGATGTAGCTAAGGATCGAGGCGGTTAGACGTAATCGTCTTCAATTGGATGGGATCGATCGAGCCCATAACCTGCCGCTCGTGCCGTTCCAGTCCGCAGATCGCAGAACTAACAAGCTAATGCAGAAGGTACTATGGGAAGCTTCACGATCCTTTGCTACGAGTCTATGTAGTGGGTCTAGCAATCAGACTTCTAGAAACGGTCCATGTCTATCACTTGTCTGTAAACTATACACTACAGAGTGTTTCCGCATACCTCACCATTGAGACTGCAGGAGTGCTCAGAAGACATGAGGTCATTGTACGAGCCTTTCGCATCGTTACAACGACTTACTGTCGGCCTCTACCTAGCCTGAAAGAACTTGAACGTCCTGCCAATTCCCATCGTATGCCCCACTCTGGGGGACAATCCGCACCCTCTCGAGATTAATCAAGGCATCCAGCGACTGCATGCATCAGAACGGCCCAGAGGTAGTTTGGGACAGCAAAACATACGCCGCTCGGTCAAGACTAGCTGCTTCATTCCTGTCGCGCGAAGGAGCGCAAGAAGGCTGTGTGCAGGTTCAAGCCTCTAGGCTGTTCAACACGGAACCCAGCTGTTCGTGGTCAGAGCATCTAAGTGATCTATATAAGAGCCATGGAGCTGCTCCTCGGTTTCTTCATCGTCCGACAGCCCATACTCTCTCACATATACGATACCTACACAAATCCTCGTTCACATCAAACCTCTCAATACCAACTACCGTCGAGCTTCCTCCCTCTTCCCAAGATGCAGTTCTTCACGACAGTCATGGCCACATTGATGCTTGGCGGCGCTCTGCTGCCAACTGCTTTTGCTGCCAAATACCCCTGCGAGATTGGCAACAGCCGCAATCGAGGTGAATCCTGCTCGAACGAAGGCTGGTACGGATGCAGCGGCAATTTGAAGCATACTGTAAGTCACCCTTCCCGGTATCTTTGATTTGTGCTCCGTGTAACAATTCAACTGCCACTTTATACCCGTTATGCAATTGATACGCTGACTGATCGATCTGTAGCTACACTGCGTCAATGGCAAATGGGAAAGGATTAACACGTGTGCTGGACTTTGCAACATGCCATTCTCGAAGGGGAGGAAATGTGGTTGCAATTTGTAGTGTTACATAATAGTCCTGCCTATGAGCTACCGAGCGCTTCTGGTGCAATAACTGTAGTGATCACACTGGCATAGTACCGGAGTAGGGTATGGATATGGATCGTATGGAGGTGATCGGGGTGATGGAGATGATAAAAAGGGTGTAGGTTATCTACCTCGATAGACACCGACAAAAAGCGTTTCATGATCAACCACTACTACTGCTGCAGGAACCGAAAAATCAGCCATCCCTACGGAGTCTTAGCTAATGGGTTAAGAACCCTCGCTGTGAAAGCACCCTTAGTCGTAGATATCCAGACAATAAGCAGTTCTACGTTTGTATCAGCCTTGGCCGCTTACTGATGATACCACAGAGCAGCATCGTCTTCGACTTGCCCACATGGCCCTGTATACGTAGCATGTGACTGTGCTGGCACTGTTGCCAGTGCCTGAAGGTAGTATCGCTCAAGACACAACAGCACGAATGTGCAGGATCCTCGGTGCAGGAATACATATATGTTGGACTGGCTTGTAAACTTCGAGAATCTGCCTACAGTGCAAGTATCCGAACGAACACCTAGAGAGTCGAGGGCGGGACGAAGCAGGACATGACTCCTACAGCGTCTCGATGTTACTGCCGGTGTTTTTTATCCCCTGCTAACTCAGTGTTCTCCCGACACACTGCATTGGCTGATATCACTGTTGTTATTGCCGGTGGAAGTCGAGAGCATACGGCAAGTTCCGTAGGAATCCTACAATAATCCTACAATCTAGGAGCAACATGCATCTTGCCGTAAGTGGCACCTTCATCAAACTAGCCTGGCAACGGGATCTTGGATCACGTCCCGTGGCTATGGAAAGATCGCCAAGCTCTGCCTAAGCTTCAGGAGAGTCGTATCCCTGTAAGTACCGAACGATTTTGAAGAGGTCTGAAATGCACAGCTGCGTTATACATCATCTTAAAGGGAACTGAGCAGAGCTGACGGCATTACTCTAGGTGAATGGAAAGAATTCGAACCTCTCAAGGTCATGTGAACCAAGGCGGGTTGAGTATTAGCTTAACTTTTCGGCTAAATACGAGGTGAACAACGATGGATTCCTGTTTCCGACGATCTGAACCATCATCGCTGTAGCTGCGTGAGCGATATTATTACAGTGCCGATTTATTGTAGCACGCCGTTGTCTTTGATTGGTCTCCTTCACCAACGTAGTGTGCCTTGATCCGGCTGAGTCGACTGACCCACTAAGCAACGGCCAAAAGACCACGACGTACGCTAGCGGCTGCGCCCGCCTACTACATCCCGCGGTGTCCGCGAGGCTGCACAATCGGCAACCGACCAACAGCCTCAATATATTTTCCAACACCAAGGAAACAACGCGTCACCAATAACAACAAATTCAGAAAGCCACCAACACTGCCAATGGGCTGCCTATACTGTGACCAAACCTGTGACCTGTGTATACTAGTCGTGATCGTCGATCTCGGGGATGCCGAATTGGATCAGGAGCAATCGATAGGTTGTCTCGCTGTCCCGTCTGCAGTATCACAGCAATCACAGGTCGACTCACATGCATTGCCGTATACGAAGATGGCAGCAACGTAGCAAGGAATGCAGCCTCACGCTCGCGAAAAGGATCTCCTTATGCAGCTTGAGGAGCATCACAGACAGAGGCTCGTCTTGATCACCGGTTATGACCAAAGCCTCTTACGTGAAAGATGCCATACTCTGTCATCTTGAGATCTGATGAATGAGCCGGTCTTTGTGTATAAATATGGGTGGATGCCAGCGCAAACAGAGACATCCTCATCCACAAACGCAACAGTCTTCGATCTACTTGCCAACATCTACTCCACCACTTCCAACTTCAATTTACCCATCTTGCTATCACCACTCTCTCATCCATCATGATGTACTCCAAGACCGCCCTTCTTCTCCTCATTAGCTCTGTGAGCTTCACTCTCGCCGCGCCCGTTGAGGCGGAGCCCATCGATTCCGTGACCTACGATCCCGCAACCTTTGACACTGAGATGTCTTTTACCACCAAGCTGGCTGAACGCGCCGACAAGCACCTCTGCTGGGGATGGTGCCAGGTCAACATCAGCGGAGGACCTTGCAACTGGTACTGCCCTGCCGGTATCGCATGCAAGCCCCAGAACAACAGGGGTATTGGCTGGTAAGTTTGCACCCAACAGAACTCCTTTACACCTAGAGAACCGTTAGCTAACAGAACCCTTGATGCAGCGACTACTAAAGCGGGCACTGCGCTTGTGGCACAGCGCCAACATCTTTGACAGCGGAGATTAGAAAGGCGACATGTATAGGAGTGGTAGTTAAGGCGATGGACTTGTGTTTGTTACCTCTGTAGATGACACAGTTCAACACCGTGTTTAAACAAATACAGTCCTCGTCCGAAATGTCTTGCCATGCATCTTGGTCGTGATTGTACTGTGCATTGTTTCTCCGGTAGCGCGTTTGAAACGAAGCTGTGCATCAACTTAGGGCACAAAGTGTGTCTGTGCTACAACAGCTCGAGGAACATAGAATCAAGATCTTGAAAGTTGCACCGCACTCACAAGGAACAGATGGCTAAACAACGCGGACATACATATCCTAAGTGTAAACAAGTCACAATGCGGTAATGCCACACATACGACGGCGGACAGTGCTTCGTACAGCTCACGAGTTTGACAGGAATATATCCGGAAGTCAAAAGATTAACAGAGCTATGTCGCAATGCGATGTCGCAAGATATACATTTCGAATCGGGAATTGGTTAAGATACTATCCGAGGCATTCCGGAGATAGTGTGAAGATCCAAACCCTCCTGCCGGCTCCCACACCGACCAGAGTTGCTAACAATCAATCCAAACTGATGAGACTGACTGACTGACTGATTGCTTGGCAGTCAGTTCAGTGTCAGTTTAGAGCTCTCGTCTTATCAGTCAGTTCAGTTTAGAGCTCTTAAAC
>NW_026260277.1:0-24386 GCF_024291825.1 Alternaria postmessia
AGTCTCAGTTCGCGATTCTAAAAAATGTCTTGGCAGTCAATCAGGTCAGTTCACTACCTCCAGACTGACAGTTTGAACCGCAAAGATGAACTGACAACTGACTGATTGACTGATAGCAACTCTGATTGTAATGGTCCACTCTTTCATTCCTACGTAGAACCAGTCGGCACAGAACCTTCCTTAGCGCACTTCAACGTCCACTGTTTTGCATGCATCTCAAATGCTCCCCTCGAATTCGCATATTCATTAGCAATCTTGACTTCCACCGCGCTCTCCAACTCAGGGTGATCAAGTAGCGTCCTTAGGCTCATCAATATCTTCTCCATGGTATGGTTATGATGCCAGTCTTCTCCCAGCATCTTCCAGCTAACAACCCCCGTTCTGCCATCAACATTGGGATGGTAGATTTTAGTTGTGAAATTTACTTTTGGCGGCTTCTCTGGGTAGTCATCGGTGAACTGGATGTGGAAGGCGAAAGTGCCGCCTTCGTAAGGGGAGTTGTCAAGGCCATGGAGGGTGCCGATCCATTCGAAGATATCGCCGTGTTTGAGGTCGACGTGGTAGCCCTCTGCGGGACTTTTGCGTAGGCTTTGGAACTCTTTCTCGAGGCGTTTTTTGGTAGGTGTCATGATAGCGAAGTGAACTTTGAGAGGAGTAAGTTGAAGTGAGAAAACAAAAAAACAATCCTGAATTGATGCGACGCGTTATCGCGCGACCCAGAGGAAAGGAGTGTTGAGGTTGGTCGCGCGTTTTGGCATACGTCATGGTGCATTTACTACCACGCATTAGTCCGCGACTTTGAACCTTACTATAGCCACGATTCATAAACTGCACTATTGGAAAGTGGATCATATCACAGCGCCCGAGTCGGAACGGGAACGAGAACGAAGACGCATCACTTTACGCCTCGACTAAGTCAGCCACCTTCGCAGCCAGTTCCACAAATCCTCTGATGACATACGCATCAGAGTCGTGATTGTATCTGATAGTCAGCCGAATATATTAGCTCTCATGGTAGACCTCAAGTTTCCCATTTTGCACACCCTTCTGCAGTTGTCTTCATCGTCGGAGTCAAACGACTGGGATTTTGGAAGCCGCGAAGAGAACATGGTACTTCGACAAGTGGCGCAGGCTGTACATTACAGGAGTAAAGTCCGAGATCTGATTGTTCATATACCGTCTGGAACGTAACATGTACAGTTAAACAACGAGTAATCACTCACCATAGGCTAACAACCTGCGACCGGCAGGGTATTCCATCATGCCGACTAATTTGCAGGTCTGTTGAAATCGTCAGCGTTGTTAAAGTTGGTTGTACGTCTATCTGTGAATCTTAGCAAGAAAACTGAGAAGCTTTCGATCTCTGAATAATATGGTAGGCGAGACAATGACTTGGCGACTTTCACCAAACGTTCTCTCTGGACTATGCGGATCAAATTTGCTAGCGAGGTGTCGATGGCGGTGCGAAAGATTTGAAAAGCACGTTGTCTGTGCGTTATGGTACTTCAGACTGTGAGGGACAACATCAGAACACATCCTGGTGACATGATTAATATCAGGAATCAAAGATATTTGTATCAGAAAGAAGTAGCCTTGAGAAATACACATCTGCCATACCCTTACAGCTGCTGCATAAAGTTATTAGTCCCTCTGTAGATTAGTCGAAGATCAAATAGCGGAGCTCAGCGGGTATAATGCGAGACCTTCCTTCGCTTGCTTGGAGCTTGCGCATCACCACCCATATTCGCCGCATCATCACAAATCCACAGATCGCAGACCGGTACATTATCATCCGATAAGTACAAATGCTGGCGGAGGAATTCAGGCGGTGTCTCTTGAACAAGAACGGAATCTTGATCATGCTCTTCAAACTGCTGCCGTTGGCGATAAATATCAATCGGTGTCTCGCTTACCAAAACGCAGTCCTGTCCGGGAGGCGGCGGGAGATGTTCGTAGTATCCTTGCTGTGAGTAGTCGTTCATAACCCCGTTCAAGCTCTTTTCGGAGCCATCACTGTCATCATCTGCATCTTCAGTGAAATGATACATACCTCGTTCGTCGTTAGATGAGGCCTGTACTTGACTGGCGAACTGAGCTGCCTTGTGGTTTTGCATGATCGATGGCAAAGGAGTTTTTTCACGCCATCATTGAGCCGACTGGGCCATCCTATGCGTATCTTGAGACTGACTTGTAGGGAAGTGTTGCGAATTGATGCCTGGACTCTGAACACCGCCGATGAAATCAGCTGCAATGCGGTTGTATAGCGACTTGGGGATAATCTCGACAAGATCAAGGTTCTTCTCTCTGGGTTTCCAATCTGTAGTCGCGTTCGTATACAGCTTATCAAAGTCTTCAGCATACGATGAGAACCACTCGTGCGCTAGACCCTCCGATGCTGTCATACGCTCTTCCTCTTTGAGTACGAGCAGACCTTTGATGAAGTCCTTTGGATGATAGCCGATATTGACCCACAACGGGTGATCAGGGTCGTCCAGGTTACTAAGGTCACAAATAGCTGCGAGACCCAAGATCACCCCGCGAGGGTTAGCGTCGTACTCCGGGTGTCTGCGGTCACTGAACATCAAGTCGCCGGTAAGTACAGTAGCCGTAATTGAACCGATAGACCACATATCGACAGCTTTTGAGTAGCCATCATCGACTGGGATTGCCTTGTTGAGTCGGTGTATCTCAGGCGCCGTGTACTCCAAGGTACCGACGTAAGAGAACATTCGGTGATACTTGTTGTTCTGTGGCGGATTTTGGCTATTTTTTCCGGGCAGGAATCTAGCACTGCCGAAATCGGTAATGACGACGCGAGCACTATCTTCAAGAGATGACATGAGTATGTTATCTGGTTTCAGGTCCCGGTGTACGATATCCTGATCGTGGAGATACTCCATTCCCTTCAAGACCTGGTAGATGATAAACGCAGCATGTAAACCATCAATCTGGCCGTCCTTGAACTCGATAAAGGAAAAGAGATCACCCCCCCTGACGAGCTCTTCAAAGATGTAAATGGTGTTGTTATTCCGGAAAACCTTTTCGATGGCGATGATGTTGGGATGGCCAAGGTCTTTGAGAATATCGAACTCGCGAAAGCAATTGGTAACTCGTTTTGGCAGTTGTCTCCTCTCCGATTCCTGCAAGTTTGACATTGCCAATGTGTCGTACATTTTGTCCAGTCGGATCATCTTGCATGCAAGTTGTCGTTGTGTTTCTTGATTGATGCCCACTAGTACCTTGCCGTAACCGCCCTCGCCGAGCAAACGCCCAGTAAGGAGGTAGCGCGATGCAAATGTTTGTCTTTCGCGCTCCTGAATGGCGGTCAACTTGACAAGCTCTGCCGGTATGTTCGAGTAGTAGACTAAAGTGACGGTGTCTGAGATACGGATCTCATCCCCATCTTCTAAGAGGAAGGTGCTCTTGGGACCCATCAGAATGCCTGCATCTTGCGATGCCGTGTATTCTGAGTTACTCTTTCGGAGGTAGGTACCATTTGCGGAGAGATCGGTCGCGTAAACGAACGGGGCGATCTTAGCAATTGGGTCCTGCTCATATAGAATGCAATGGATGCGCAGGTGTTTCCTTGAAATAGTGAGGTCGTCGCTCCACGAGTAGCGACTGACGGTAGGATTAGAACAAGATCATATCAAGCTTAGGATACAGCGCTCACCAGAGCTCTGGATCCCTCCCAAGATAGAACTGCTCGTTCCCACATACTTCGATCGTGCCTCCGTGCGTTCCTGCATACGTTAGTTTGCTGATCATGATTCGAAAATCACCAACTCACCATATGCATTCTCACCCGCGACCTGAACATGCAGCCTTGCGACTGCCTCGCCCGCCATCTTACAACGCTACCCCGCAGGAAATAACGCTGCTTCGGAATGATGTCGGTGAATGAATGAGGTTTGACGTAAGGCAGGTGACGCGGCGCGTGAACTCCTCTTGGCGTCTGTTCCAGGGCTGGGCGCTAAGCCGTTCTAGCTAAGCGAGCCCCGCACCCACCTAGGTATTTCGACCAGCTCGGCTCCTACCTTTGTTCTACACTCACGACACTCATCTCGACAGCAATGTAAGTTATATCCAGCCAGCCATGGCGGCGCTCGCAACACTCAATTGAGCGCAATGACTACTCTTTGAGTGTACCTGCACTCGCCATCAACTCCAGACTTCTCAATTGCACAGCCGCTGACCTCATACCACAGCCCGCCGACAAGATGAGAGCCAAATGGAGGAAGAAGCGCGTT
This sequence comes from Alternaria postmessia, assembly GCF_024291825.1. Lineage (NCBI taxonomy): Eukaryota > Fungi > Ascomycota > Dothideomycetes > Pleosporales > Pleosporaceae > Alternaria > Alternaria postmessia. Next base: position 4,251 of record NW_026260277.1, read on the forward strand.
CGACGTCTCAAGCGCAAGAGAAGAAAGACTAGGGCTCGTTCGTAAGTTCTCACCACATCACCACTGCCAGTGTCGTCCGAATCTAACAAATGTTTCCAGCAAATAAACGTCTCGCCCCTCAATCTCAGCAATTCCAACCTCAGTTCTGAACGATCACGATCACTAAACGACACGTTTTCTACGCACGACCTTCCGACCAGCTCGCAACTTATTTGACTACATTGCGCAATCCAACCTTCAGGTTACGTCATACGGCGGATTGCGGCACGCGAGCTTTCAACTACTACTTCGGAGGGTGACGACTGTGCTGGACTGGGGAACGTTATGGAATGCTGGTCAATCGCCTGAATGGCACATTGGGTTCTCACGGGAGTTTATCTGAACACTGATTACGACGGTCACTCTAACACCGGCGAGCCCTCCCCTTGCGGAGGCTTGCCTTTGACTGATGCGTCGCCATGTGGACATGCGATAACGGAATCAAAAATGCTTCACGACAATATTGCTCCTTCTGTGTGTGAACTTGATGTGACAATTCGTGAAAATGGTGCAATGTGCGCGACCTGAGTCTTAGCCGACAGGGATGCTGGGGATGTGATGCTCTCCTGGAAACAATTGGGATGTGACTTATCGATAACCAATCTTCATTTCTTACCGCTGGTTGAGAGAGATTCGATGTGAGTGTGTTACGGGCGAGTTCTCACCATGCATGATCAAGAGGGATATCTCTGCGAGGATTGGTTTGGCAAAAACCTCATTACTACACTATACTACCACGCGAAGGAAAGAAAGATACCTGATATATCATGTCAAAACATCTGCAGTCACCACGACCACAATGAAGTAAACCATCTTCTCACAGCCAACCAGTCGCATTTTACCTTGCATCGACCACCTCCCCTCAAGCCCAATCCCTCATCTCCTTACCCTCTACCTCACACTCACTACCAGCCTTCTCATCCCGTCGCATCTGAACCTCCCTCACAACGTGTACGCTATTACCGACTACATGACCCTCAATGGAGGAAGAAGGCAAAGCCTCCTCAGCCCAAGCACGCGCATGCACACCAGTTGGCGGCTTGATAGTCGTGGACGAGGAGATCGACTCGCTCGTGTCGGTGGCGCAAGTATGGTTCGAAGTAGGAATCTCGGCGATACTGGGATGTGAGAAGAGGGGTAGCAGTGGTCCGTAGAAAGAAGGTCGGGCAAAGTAGCGGCGGAAGAATGAGGGTTGTGGTGATGAGGGTGTGGATGGGATGGGTGAGGTCGAAGCATTGTTCTTCTGTGAGAGCAATGTGTCTTGCGTCGTGACGCTGTGTAGCCGGGGTATGGAGTCCAGGCCGACGAATTCATGGCTTGTAAGGTCGGCGGAAGTGTCCTTTGTGGAGTCTGTGATGATCGATCCGGTGATGGTTGATCCGGCAAGTGTTGACCCCGATCTGCTGGACCAGAGCATACTCTTCGCCTTGCTGGACACATTCGAGGTCCAAGCCCTCGCAGCCGAAGTCCTCTTCGGTGTCCTCCTGTCACCAGATTGAGCGTATAGACTAGGAAAAATCCTCCCCGCCCCCATCCTCACCAGTACCCGCCTATAGTGCGCATTCGCATCAACCCCCGTACCCAACAGACAAAACGTAACATACCCCGTCGCAACCTGGACCCACTTCTCGAAGCTAACAGTCCCCATGACGGGAATCTTTACGATGTTGTTGACAGTGTCGGGATTGTGGACCGAAGACCAGGAATAAGGCGTTGTGATCCATGATGATACGTCGACGAGGAGGTAAATGGAGTAGGACAGGTAAACAAGGACGACGACTAGACTAAGGATGAAGAGGCGGACGAAGCGTGATGAGGTAGTGTTGCGGGCGGCGACTAGACGGTGGAATTCGCGGCGGTAACGGTAGAGACGGTAGACGAGCAGGGCTGTTGGGTGTGGTTAGTTGGGGTCATGTTGGAGAAACAGGTGAGACTTACAAGCCCAGTAGGAAGCGAATAACATGCCGATGGTTGGCCACATGAAGCCCAAGACGACGCTAGGCCACGAACTGTCATGGGCCGATATACATCCTACGATGCCGTAGATGAAGAAGCGAGCGGGTTGCACGACGTAGTAGAGGGCGATGAAGAAGCCTGGCACAACCCAACACCAAACGACTTCCCAGATCTTAGCCCACATCTTACTCTTCCGGCTTGTCGAAACTGTCATGTTATTCGTATCCATGACAATGGCAAGCTTGCGTATGACCAGAGCCACCGAAGCTGTCATACCAACATAGCTACCCACCTGGAGACGAACGTGGATGTCGCACCAGACGGCACCGTCCCACCATTCCTGTACGTTGTCGCGAGGCCATATGAGTGCGTTGATAGAGTTGAAGAAGTTGGCTAGGATGATCCAAAGGATGAGGGAGCCGGCCGCGATGTTGGCTTGGCGGAAATGCCAGATCATAGGGGCCATACAGAGGAGCCAGGATGGGAAGGCAAAAGCGGGGAAGAGGATGGCGGAGGGGTAGAGAGGGGCGTTTGGTCCGAAGAATTCTGGGTGGGCAGTCATGAACTCCATCATGGCCGAGATTGGATCCATTACAACCTCTGCGTAACTTGGTGTAAAGAGGAGGAAAAAACAGAAGAAGGTAGACAGTCTCTTGTGATGTTGTAAACTCGGAGGCCTGAATCCAGTTCACGAATGTAACCGTCGTTGAAGGGACCTCGTTGGAACTGTTGATGCTACCATCTCCAGGATAGATTGTTAGGCTGCGTTGGGATTTTAAGATATGAAAGAGATTGTAACGAGAGGAAAAAGAAACAGAGTAGTGAGCAGTCGACAAGCAGCGTTGTGGACTTCATCACTCCATGCTATGGCCGAGTATGTAGGAGGCTCAATAGAAAATTCCGATGTCTCAAGCTTCAATACGGCTCAATAGGATCTTTTGGTCGACTTACGTTCACTTGTGTGGTGAAAGCCAATCTGCCGCTCGCATGGCATCTCTCTTATTGCGCTTGCCAACGTCAATCATAGTCTTTCTGAAACGCACTAATCCGTCGCTTCGGCACAGCGGTGCCTAGTGCTCGCAATATCTGGTTGCTGTGCTGTGGTGGTGATGGTGCTGAGACCTCGACTACTCCGCATTTGGGTTTGAATAGAGAAAGACCACGAAAAGACGACATCTGAATAGAAAACCAACAAGAAGGAGACGAAACATGTCTGTGATAAGTAACAGGAGCAATCAGAGAATAGAGGAATGGGAAAGGAGGTGTTGAGTCCCCGCACCTGTGGCATGGTTGCAGGTCGGGTTGTACGTGGCGGGTTTATCCAGATTATCCAGCCCTGCAGTGACATGCGTCCAGGAACCGGTGTTGAGGTGCCAAGTTCTGGATGTATCTGTCGCAATCGGAGTCCGAAAGTGAGTGTTAGTGGATGAGAAGCTGCGCGATGAATCGTCGCATTCAGGCAAGAGGCACCGGGCATGAGTATACCAACAAAGATTTGTGTTCATCGAATGGTATACTGCCCTTGAAACTTGCACGAGTCTCTGCAGCGCTTTGTCGTCTCTTTGATCCCCGCAAGATACGCTGGGTTACACAGCAGTAGGTCGCCACACGTGCGGCATGGTCAAAGTGATTGCCATCGTCTGATTGCCCGGAGATACAAGGAATGGTCAATACCACTTGACAGCACCTGAACGCCGCGAAGGATTCCCGGATGGGTCTGTCAATATGTTGAAGGCTGGGCGATGGCGCATGTCGTGAGGGAGGTCGGACAGGGACCCAGCCCTACAACTGACCCAAACAAGCCATGACGTAAGACAAACGACTCGCTCCGAGGCGTCTTCCACTACGGCACACGACCGTCAGGTTAGTACGTGGGAGCATTACCAGAGCCTCCGCCATGTTTCCACGGCGCCTGCAACCATCGCGATCAGGTGATCCGCATCTCCGTCACGTCGCGCCTTCTTGAAGCGACGTCTAGGCACCGATCGACAACGCTGTCCTCCACGTTGCTTCTTCCCAGCGCCAACCAGTTCCCGGAGGTCCGTCATGGACACTGCGCCGGCCGATGGACAAGGCATTCACCCTCAACTTCGCCAGAGGATGCTGAACCGCGCCGCCACGTTTGCTGAGGGTGCGCGGCCTTCCACTCCACCTACAGCACCCCCTCGACGCCGCAGTTCCCTCGTTTCCGACCTCTCCGACTCGCGCTATTCGTTGCGATCGTCTAGCGACAGCCTGCTCAGAACGAGTGGGAGGAATGACATGGACAAACATGCGACTTCAGATGAGCCGTCACGGTGGCTTGCGCTGCCTGTTGTGGCTGCCGTCGTACCTGCCATCATTGGGTTGACAGTAGACAACGGCGCAGACGTCGCTACAGACGTGTTGATACTGGTATTAGCGGGGTGGTTTCTACATTGGAGTGTCAAAGTACCATGGTGAGTGCATCAATGCAGTAACTACACGTGAACTCCATAGCTAACGCGATGCAGGGACTGGTACCATGAAGCACAGCAACGACGATACCTAAACGACGATGTAGATGACGCGACATACGACGACACGATACACGAGGAAGACGAGGATGCGCCGGAAAGCATTGAGGAGCCTGTAGGAGAGTCGCAAGATCCAAAGCCCAACACTACAATCAACGCGCCGGCCTCGCAAGCGCAGAAAGAAGCCCGCGAAGCATTGAAGCGATCGGAGATGCTAGCATTCGTTGGCTGCTTCCTAGGTCCTCTACTCGGCGCCCTGCTCATGCACACCATTCGCGGCCAACTCATGCGCGCCGAAGGCATAGTATCCGACGCCAACCTCAGTATATTCCTTCTCATCGCCGAGATACCACCCGTAAACCGCCTGATCAAGATGCGGACAGAGCGCATCCTCCACCTCCAGCGCATCGTCCGAGAAGCTCCAAGGGAGCCAGTTCGATCAGCAGACACACAACAACTCTCACAGCGGATCTCAGAACTAGAGGGTCGCGTCGATGGCGTGCAGACTACCAATAACAATACCAACGAGGTAGACGTAGAGAAACTCAGCGCAGAAGTCCGACAAACAACCCAACTCCAACTCGATGCTCTAAACCGCGCAGTCAGGCGCTACGAAAAGAGACACATGGCGCAATCCCTGCAAATCGAAGCCCGCTTTCAAGATCTAGAAGCACGACTGAAAGATGCACTTGCCCTGGCTGCCGCAGCTGCTAGGACTGGTCAGCGACCCGGCGTGATTGCTATGACGCTAAGCTGGATTGCTGGTACTATCAGCTACATGTTGCAGGTGGCTTGGGACGTTGTCATGTATCCCTTCCGTACAGCGGTTATTGCGGTTTCAATGGCTAAGAGTCTGTTTGTGAGGGACGAGCGGCGGGTGAGACGGAAGGGGAAGGGTGGTGGAGCAGGGCAGATGAATGGGCACATGGGTGTCGCGACAGGAAGGCTGCAGGCGAAACCTGCGCGATAGATTACTCCCCTCTATTAATACACATATCTCGATTCTTCAGATTTTAGTATCAAAAGCTCGTGCTCGTTGTCTCCACGGGTGTAATGTATGCTATCGGCATAAATGTTGCACGGAGTAGCGAGAGTTGATGCCGATACCGGCAGAGACACCGAACTCCTATCACGAACCCTCGTACCACAACCACCCGGAGTCATCCGAAACAGTAACCCGAAAATGCAGGTACCGTACATACTTCGGAGGGTAATTATCGTTACTTGTCCAACCAGGACGCGCCAGAAAGTGGTTAACTCGACTTACTACAAGCTATGTAGGGCCGGCTTTATACGAAATACCCCGCCCCCACTTTGATAGCCAGAGCTCGTGGTATGGCCGTTGGCGGCCCCGATGTGACATGTAACGTAACAATCGATGATTGCTGCTAACCTGTCTGTTATATACATTCCTATACAGTTCGCTGCTCTCCGACTTTTTTTGTAATCTGATTTTCTGACTCAAAATCTTTTGCAAAGGTTTGAAACAACTTGGGAAGAAAGAGCAAGGAACCAAACAACATAGGAATTCAACCATGTCACTAGAATCCGACGTCAAGATCCCCGCGGCGAAGTTCGACCGCAGCACGATTGACAAGCAGACACTCGAGTTCAACGAGAAGTTGATTAAGATTTGGGCTGATGGACCGAGATGGTATGAGGTACGCTGTGTCTTCCTCCTCTTCCCCTTAGCCCTTCTCTCGCTCACGATGGTCAATAGGTCGGGGCTCCGGCGTACCGCCAGATGCGCTGGGAAGGCAAAACTCCCCTTGCCAAGCCCATCGTCTTGCCGGAAGGTGTAAATGGTTCTCTTCCCTCTAGGGAAACTGGACGGGGGATCCCATATCGAGTGTTTAAACCGAGTAGTGGGAAGAGTAAGGGGATACATATGCACATCCATGGCGGAGGATGGGTATTGATGAGCGAGGCTTAGTAAGTAACTATATCTCTTCGTTCCTGATTACAGATGCGGATACCGCAGGGCATGCAGTTAGATGTGATTTGTTCGGTTCTTCGTAGACGCAGAGTTTCAAAGGAGGAATGGATGGAGGAGAATTGGGTTTTGAAGAACGACAAAAATTGAAGGCAAGAAGAACTAATCAAGCTATGTTAGCCAAGATCCCTACCTGAAATACCAAGCCGACCACTTCGAAGTAACGGTCGTGTCAATCGGCTACCGCCTCGCGCCCGAAGACCCCTGGCCCGCAGGCGCAGAAGACTGCTACGACGCCGCGGAATGGCTAGTCAAAAACGGACCTGAAGTTTTCGGCGGAGAGCTCATGTTTACTGGAGGCGAGGTGAGTCTCCCCTTCTATTTTCCTCGTCTCATTCTTCCTATATTGAAATCACTTGTGCTAACAACACACAGTCCGCCGGCGGCCATCTCGCCTGCCTCGTCGCCATGCACCTCCTCGAGACGATGCCAGATTTCGCATTCAAAGGCCTCCTTCTCCACTTTGGCTGCTATGACATGTCCTCTTTCCTGCCCCACGTTCTGCACCACGAAACACACCTCGTAATCGACCACGACGTGATGAAATCTTATATTGACGCCTTGCTTCCCAACACCACGGAAGCTGAGCGCCGCGACCCTTCCATTTCACCTTTCTGGGCTGACCTCCGCGGAAAGAAGTTACCGCCTGCTTTGTTCACGTGTGGTAGTGAAGATCCATTGTTGGATGATAGCGTGATGATGGGGGCGAAATGGGCGATGTGGGGGAATGAGAGTATAGTCAAGATCTATCATGGAGCGCCGCATGGATTCATTGGGTTTCCGCCTGGGACTATTAAGAGCGTGCAAGAGGTTTTGGATGATACTGAAGCGTTTGTTCGGAATAAAATGGGCGTTTGATAAAATGTGATAGGTGGACTGGATGCATCTGGTAGGTGCCTTGCATTTGATATCCTAAGCTAAATACACGACCTGCTCAAACTCATGGATTCCAAAAGAAGAAAGGAGAGCTTTTTCTCTCTCTTCTTCCTTTCTCATAGTTTCGCGCGTCGGCAAATACGTATCTACTTGCCCAGTGTCCCATAGTCTCTTGTCTTCCACCCAGAGCAATACAATAGTCGGGTCAAATATGCGGGCATTTCCAACCAGCCTGTAGACCTGCTTTTCACCATCTGAAACTTTCATTGTGTAGATTGGTCGAAGTATGAACACATCCTTCACTCGCAGACGATTACTCCCGTCAGGCATGACAAAGGTGCTCTCCATAGGTAGAAGTGAGTCACCAAGCTCGAGTGCCACATTCCCATAACCGACCGAATTCACTCCAGTACCTGGATCATGGAAAGAAAATAGGGTACTGCTGTTGCCTAGAGATTGTGCCAACCCTTCAACAAGGGGTTTAACGTAGTCAGAAGATGGCTCTGAACTGCGTTGCAAATCAGGCTCCATTGACATCCTAGCAAGATAGCGTCCGAGGTCCGAGTAGTCGTTCCGACAGTTACCGTAATCATCATATCCAACATACTCTGTGATCATACGAACTAGGAGATTGGGGAAGTTTATCAGATTCGGCTTGCGAGGTGTCGACGCTGACTGGATTGGGAGTTGATGAGGACCTTGCGTAGTCTCCGGTATTTTAAGCATTTGATACAACTGCAAAAGTTGGAAGTCGAATGACATCTGGGGGCCCTTTGTTTCTTTTGAGATCTTATAGTTGACAGTATAAAGCTGTTTTCCTTTCCCTTCAAGGATTGATCTCGTAATAGGAAAGCCGACGCGAAGGATGCCCGTTGCAATCTTGCGGAAATTGCCACCAAAAGGCCGGTACCAACGCTCCATCTCTCGCGGTAAAACTCGCCAATCCGGTACCCAAGAAGGCCAATCCATCGGTGGAGACGAGTATTGACGCTTGAAAAGGGCTTCCCAAATCAAGTTCGCGGTATTTGCTTGCGTCAGATAAGCAAGAGCGAAGGCCTCGTAGGTTTCTTTTATACCCAGCGAATAATCGATGTCTATGCGGATTCGATCATCTTCCGTATTGTTGGATAAATCCTCAAGGTGAGTACCGTCTGTTCCCCCTGGGTTTCCAGTAGGTTTTACATCATTGGCCATGCTACACAAGGCGAATATGCGATCCCGTGGATCAGTGCATTCGTACAACACAAATTTCTTCAGCAAGCCAAAAATCCGAGTTTCGTCCATGATATGCCTCTCTTTTTGAGTAACCTTCTCGCGAAAGAGCGAATAGAGATTCCAAAGTCCCCCAATCTCCACAATGGCTTCCAGCTCTGCCATGTAACTAGGCTCGCACCCTAGACCCCGAGGTTTTATGACTGACAGCGCAGAGACAAGTCGGGAAAATGGAAGTTCCGTCTTGCCACAGATTAAGCAGACCTCTAGATTGAAGACGACTTCTTGCACAATCCAGAGTCTGTTAAACCACGGAAGATTGAGAAATTTCAGGACCGTACTGAGATCGTCGTATGATTTGCCCGCTTTGGTCTTGGAAAGTCGAGAAAGGCGGTCCAATAGTCTCATGCCTTTCTGCTCGACTGTAGTATCTCCGCCGGGATCAAGCCAAGCCATTACCTTTCTCGCACCTCTGAAGATTTGGACCATCAAAGGGATTTGGATCGCCTTTTCGTCGTTATCGTTTTGATTGATACACGCAGCATCAGCCCAAAGCAATCGTTCGCGCTCATTGTAGCGCAAGTATCGCAGAGCTTTGTCAAGGTTTCTTGTAACGCACACTTGCGTACCATCGTCGACATGTAGCGCGAAAGATAGGATAGGTTCACCCCAGGTGTAGGATATAGCGTCGTAACGTCCTTCAAAATCTTCGAGTGTCGATGACTGAAAGCTGATCTTTAGTGGTGCGTCATCTGATGAGGCTGGGTGCAAGACGATCAGCCTTATGTAGTTGAAGCCTTCGAGTGCTTTATACACATGTGTACTCATGATCGGAAGGGCTCATGAATTAGATGATGGCTGAATGGGAGCCATGTAACGTAGTACAAGAGAGAGGAACTGAGAGGGGGGATATGAAAGAAGTGACAGCTGAGCTGGCTGCAGCTCTTCGTTCTAGGTGGTCTAGTGCAGCGAGGCTGAGTGAGGGGAATACCTGATCCAATCATCGACGAGCCTTGTCAGATCACCTTGCATCTTCCCGGTTCTAGAGCGATAAGTGATACACATGATGAGTGTGGACTGCCGCACTTACATCTTGATATAGTAGAGGTGCGCGGAAGCTGACTTCGTTTTGGTTCATGACAGGCAACATGAGCTCCTTCTCAGCAAGGCTCGCGACTTCCTGCCACTCGCTGACATGCCTTCCCCAACGATTGGTCCACTCTACATTGCAGTTATCCTTGCCCTAGTCACTCAAGTCGACTACTCCTCATTCACACTCATAACCAGTCTCTGATTCAAAAACAGCATAGCCAAACATGTCAAAATCATTGCTTTACATTCCTTTTTGTTGTGCGCACCCACAATCGGATAAAAGGACAACCTACCGCAAGGGGTATTGAACCTAAAAGGAAACCCGTAAACTCATAGCTTTCGTGTATGCTCCCCCCGAAAAAAAAAGACGCCGAAGCTCCCAGGAAATATTTCTTTAAACCCCCCAAGAACCCGGAAATGCGATATAGTAAAACGCAATAGACAAAAAAAAAAGCCAAAGCCCATCAACTAACACCAGAAAGCCGAAGCTCAACACACATCAGGCGCAGAAACGAGACGCATGCGCCACTCCCATGCACCTCTTTCTCTCTCTCATACACACATTTTCTCTTTCTCACATTCTCCACTCTCGCACATCTCTCTCCCTCCCTCTCTCTCTCAATCCCCTCCCCTAATAAACCTCCCCACCCTCCTCTTTAGGCTTATACATAATCGTTGTCAAAAACTTCTGCTTATACCTCGTCGTCGCACTCGTCGCCAGAATATTATCTTTAATACTACTCGTCGCCAAATGATTTAAAACAGTATGATTCGGATGAATCAACACACTACTATCATCCTTCATCGGCGTCGTCCCATTCAGAATACTCTTGCCCAAAAACCCGGGTAAAGTAGGTGGCGTAGGTAAGTTATTCGTCATGGCGTTGCTGCGGGCGTAGCGCGAGGATTCTTCGGGAGCGTCCAGGTCGAGAAGGTAGCGGGGTATGTTTTGGTGGTATTTCTTGGTTGGCTCGGGGACTGGGGGTTTGGAATCGATGGGGGGCGCGGTGACGGTTGGGACGGGATTTGTGGTTGTGGGGTCAGCGGTTGCGTTGAGGGGTGGGGTTGGTGGTAGGACTTGGGGCGGGTACATGCCAACAGGGGCTTCGCGTTCTTGGACAGGTGTTATAGAGTCATCCAGAGGGTCGTTTATCGCCGCGGTGGCGGCTGGCGGGCTGGCGGGGAGGGGTGTGAGTTCTGGGTAGGGGACTTCGATGTAGTTTACGAGGATGTTGGTGTAGTCTACGGCAGTGGGAAGTTTGTCGGATGTTCGCATGTCGTTGTCGACGAGGAAGGTAAGGTGGTGAGTTCCTGGGGTGACGGAGACGTAGGCGGAGAGGGCATCTTTCTTCTTGCTGGGTCCGCTATAGAGTGTCAGTATTGCCGGTGTGCAGTGTAACCTCGAAAGAGGCAGTCGTCGAATATAGTCCAAGCCTGCTGGGAATGATTGACCGAGTCTCAGCCCGAGTAGAGCTAGGAAGCCACCAAACGGGAGAGTGCAGGCAACGGGTAGGTGCAGGCAGATGCAGGCAGAGAGAACGAAAAACGTGGTTCCACCTCTCCAACCCACCATCCCCTGCATCTACCCGTGCGGCTGATGCAGGCAAAGTCCATACTCCGAGACATTCCAAGGAAACCGGTACCACTTACTTGCGATGCAACTTGTACTTGCGATTCCAGCCCGCAAAAGTTCCCGTAACATATACACGCTCCCCAGGACCTTCCCACTATTTTCCCCCAAACGTCAGCATAAATCTCTTTAAACACCACCACCACCACCACCACCACTCTAAGCAGAATCGGGAGAGAGATTCAACATACCTCAATCAACGTAGGAACCGTAGGCCTCCCCTCACTGCCTTTAAACTCCTCACCCAAATCCCCATCCTCGTCTTCCCCAGCCGTCGTACTGCTCACCATGGAACTGCGCCTCGGCAGCATACCATCGGCATCGCTCTCGTGCACCGGTGTCCATATTTCACTAACCCCGTTGAATCCACTGAGCTCCTGCGGCGCTATGATTGGGCTGCCTGGCGTGTGCACTTCCTCCTCGATGGGCAAGGGCAGGCGCGGTGGGCGGGAGAACTGTGAGGCCGAGGCTGGAATGAGGTAATCGGCTGTTATGGAGGCGGAGGTTGGTGATGGGAGGTCCGAGGGAGACGAGGCGCGGGGGTCTGGATGCGAGGCAGACGAAGGGACATCGACGGGGAGGGTAGGCGACGGCGGGCGTGCGGAGACTTCGGGTGCAGCTTCAGCTTCAGCTTCGCCGGCTTGTTGTTGCTGGGCTGCGGTATCAGGTATAATGGCAGCGGCGGCAGGCTGTGACGGCGGGGTGGTGTTCGCATCGCGGGGCGAGACATGGTGCTTGTCTTTATCCCTGTGGCTGTGCGCGCCGCCCTTCTGGCTGCTCTGCTCGTTCCCCATATTATCTCCAGTTCGGGTGCTGTGGGTGGTGTTGTACAGGTCCTGAGCAGCGCGCAGCTGTGTGGTGACGGCTTTGGTGCTAGTCCCTACCGTTTGCGCCCTCCCACGCGAAATGGGGCGGGCCGACGTGGGATGGCTCTCAGCGTTCTCGAGGCTCACGCTGGGAGCTGCAGGCGCTTTGGCTGCACTCAGTGCCTGGATGGATTCGCGGCGGCGGGCCGAGTGGTGCTGGCTGTGTGGGGGGTGGAGATGGGGGAGGTGGTGGTGGTGGTTATGCGGTCGGTCATGGCCATGTGATGCAGTCACGTTGTTGTGGTGGTGGTTGCCCGCGGCATTGTTGGTGGGCGATTGCGGGTTCGACGTGGGCGTCGTCGACCGCGAATTCTGGTTCCCCATCACAGGCACGATGAGTGCATGGGTAGATCACGACAGATAGAGGTCAGAGAGCGTGCCACCCAGGTGTCAAGCTATTACTAGGCCGGCCTACTTGGATGGAGCTGCAGCGGCACACAGGGGTCAAGATTTCCATGCCAGTCAATCGCCGATAGCCTCCAACCCGCACGAGCCAATGACACCCATCGTGGGGCGAGTCGGCCCTGTCCAGCGTCGCCTTAGCATCCCACAACCACACCGACACATCGACGCGTCGGCCGCCATGGACGCGCGAACGGTCCTCGACATTGCCACGCGTGTCTCAGTTGCATTGGCACGCGTGATCTGGTTTCCCATCAGTAAAGCCATCAATTTAGTCATCATACTGTTGCTGCCATTCTACAACGTCATCACTTTCTTCCTACTGCCATTCATCCACCTTGGACAGGCAATTGTCAGAGTGCTGTCCATACCATTCAGCGTCAAGTGGTTGGAGAGAATAGAGGTACTCAGTTTGTCATTTCCTCCATATATTGATACTGATTACACAGACACTATACGTCTACCTTGGAACAGCCAGCCTCATAGGATGCATCACCGGCGCCGTCCTCTTCGTTGTCTTTAGGTTTCTGTCGTCAACTCTCAAGATCGATATACCCGTTGTTCCTAGGGAGCCTGAAAAGGGAAGAACAGCCGCGGAGTACAGAGCTGCGCGACGTGTGAAGAAGGAGGATTCCATCGACCATTCACCCAGTGCAACCCCTGTAGTGTTGAAAAAGGTGGCTGGGCCTTGCAGGCGAGGTCTGCTCTCGCAAGCCATCATCGAAGAGGAGGATTCAGACTTTTGAACACTGTCAACGCGGATCGACGGCGTTATTAGACATGTTCATATCAGACACCAGGGTAGAATGTCCGGAATCTCTCCAATGCGATTCTGTTTGTGAACTGGGTCCGCAATGTGATGGTGTCGCCGTTTGACTCAGGCCGAAATCGAACTTGTTTGTGGTTTTTGTGCCATCATCATCTTTTGCATCGATCGATAGCAGATCTAAGTCGGTTGGTGTGAGCAAGGTTGGTTTCTTTCGTAGAGGTTCCGTTTGTGGTTGCAAAGGTATTCCGGGTTGTTGACTGCCACTTTGCCGGCTTTGCGGACTGGAATCAGTTATTACACGATCTAATTGCTGGTTGCATTTTTGGGTGAGACTTACGCCGGGGTGGCACCTTCGTTCTCATCAGTACCGACGATGGTAAGCCAGTGAAAGACTATGGCAGCCCACGTGACTGTCATGTTTGCATCAGCAGGGTTCGGTGGCTGATAGCAGCGAACATACCATCAAAAGTGCACAAAGTGAGGCAGATCTAGGAACAAGATGTTAGATTGGGATGCCTCGTTTGGGTCTTCGAGGTCTGGACTTACAAAAGCTAATTCTTTCCCAACCAGGATGCAGATAGCCGCAAGGTTACCGCCAGTGGGAAGAATGACCAAGACACATCCAATCAAAGTCTTCTGGAGTAGAGTTTCGACTCTCTTGACGAGCGCTTTGTTCGATCGATGAAGGTCCATGGTGGCTTTCTGCTGTACTCGACCCAAAGTCTTGCTGATGCACAGTGTCACCCGGTTTACAACACCAGTACCGGAACTTGTATCATCCTTGACCAGAGGGCTCAGAAGATAGATGAAGACGGTTGTAAGGTAAAGGATGATGACAATGTCGCACGTCAACAGCGGGATGGCTGCGTAACGCTGGAGACCTATACGACAGCGTCCATCCACCCCTGAAAGCACGTACTTGGGTGAGACAATGCCGGCGATACAAATGGCACCCAGACACACAACGATGGCGATGGTGCTGAGCAACCACAATAAGTCTTTATATCGGGGTGCGTAAGGAGCTCGTAGTATGTGAGCCCGCTCGACGAGGAAGAGATACCTGTGAGTCGTAAATGTGAGCAAAAGCCGAAGTGATAGCCAGATGATTTGCACGGGCTATCCACTGACATCGATACTTTGCTGGCTGCATAGAACATGAGACATAGCATTACCGAAGCTTTGTAGCTGCCATCCGTGGTAAGACCGAGGCCATTGTTGACGACCGCGGCAGAGAAGACGAATCCGATAGAAAAGGTATAGAGGGCAAAGATGTAGATCTGTGTCAACGTAAGGCGATTCGCCGACTTGCTTAGGAGGTGTATGCAATGCCCTACTCGTGGTGGTTAATAGATGTCTAGAGAAGATGCATTCTGAAGTGAGACGAACCGACCAGCCCCGACAGCACACATATACAGAGTTTCGACAATACGACATAGATTGTGCGGTCGCCTATGGGCTCGCCATAGACAACTGGGCTTTTCCGTGGTAACGATAATTCAACCGAGATCGGTGCTGGAGAGACGACCGCCGCAAAGCATGTCCACACCCTCGCGATGGTGGTCATTGGGGTCGGGCGTTATGTTGGTGCGCTAACAAAGTAAGGTTTAGGTAGAGTGAAGCATAGCTGGTAGGTATCGATAAGTCCGCGGGCTGTCCAAAGTAAAGAATTGGGTGAGGTGAGAGAATTAGAGGTATCGCGCCTTCGTACTGCGATTGCTTCCGGATGAGATTGGCGCGCTCGACCGCTCCTTCCCTCGCATGCCGCAGGGCAAGAACTACGATAAGAAGAACAACCAACTCACCGTAGTCACACGTCAGTGAAGAAGAAGAAAGAAAGACTCTTTTACCAGAACAATCACGCTTTAGTGTGCTTTCGATCAGTTGCATTCAAGATGAGCATTTTCCTGGTACACCGTCTGTCAAAATGGTTCCTGCAGTAGTTCGATAGCTCGAAGGTACAACGCTATGTGATATCAGGAAGGCGACACTAAAAAAAAAGGGCCTCAGAGTTCTAGCAAACATCAGAAAAGAGCTTTTCTACAAAGCGTTTGGTGGGCACCTACGCAACATATCAATTCTCCAATTACAGTTGTTTACCACGGCTGACAATTATGAGGTTACTTAGATGTCCCTGCTTCGCTTTGCTTCTGCAACGCCTCCATGATCTCCTCAATGGGCCTGGCTGAAGCTGTCTGGAGGACGTTGCCAAAGTCAGCGCCCTTGTCTAGTAGCAGCGCTACTATCTCTTTGTGGCCAAAACACGCAGCTGCATGGAGTGCGCTCTTATAAAATCCACCGTACATGTTAACGTCAGCGCCCTTATCCAGTAACAGCGCGACGACCTCTTTGCAGCTACTGCGTGAAGCCGAAGCCGCCTGAAGTGCGCTATTATACCGTCCATCTCGCGCATTAATGTCAGCGCCCTGGTCTAGTAGTAGCGCCACGGTTTCCTTATAGCCATAAAACGAAGCCGCCTGGAGTGCGTCGCCGTAATATCCACCCCGCGCATTGATTTCAGCGCCCTTCTCTAGTAGTATTGCCACTATGTCTTTGTGGCCGCGAGCTGAAGCTGCCTGGAGTGCGTTTCCATAGTGTCCACCCCGCGCATTGACATCAGCGCCCCTGTCTAACAGCAGCACTACAACATCTATTGTGCCTTTCTCTGAGGCTATACAGAGTGCGTTCTCGCCCTCAAATCGCGCGTCAAGATTAGCGCCATTATCCAGTAAGAGCGCCACGACATCGCTGAAGCCTTGCGATGGAGCTTCATATAATGCTGCGGGCCATCGCCTGTACGCGCGAGCATCAGCGCCCTTATCTAGCAGCACTTTGACTACGCCTAGATGTGAATGTTGTACTGCAATACGCAGTAAGTCGTTGTAGCTGAGAGGATCCTTGAAGTTGATCGGAGCAGGCGCTATAGCAAGTAATAACTTTATCGATATCTCACAGCCCCTTTTGCAAGCTAACAGCAGGAGTCGTCTCATTGTCGGATCGTCTGCATTGATTGGAAATCTCCCCGATGTGATCAAACGCGCAAATATTCCATCATGCCCAAGCTCTGCCGCATTCCAAAGAAAAGGTCTTGATTTTGAGTAAACAAAGTCACGTTTTGCGGCGCGCTGGTCTGCCTGATGCCTGGAATGCTGTTTGCCCATTGTTTCAACAAGGCTGCTATTGGCTTTTAGCACCTCATTGGATTCTAGGAACACTTCCACGACCTCCTCACTGCTCATAGCAGCTGCGGCGAAAAGAGGACACCCGTAGCGCTCAGCCATAATGTCGATACAACAGCTGGCTGAACCGAGGACTTTGATCAGATTTGCCATATTCAGCTCGGCTAGTATATAAAGCAGGTTAACGCCTTGCGTGTGTCTACGCACCTCGTGTTTCTCAAGTAGGTTACCGAGCTTGACCCATCGACGAAGTGGGAAGCTGTTCAGGAACTCGACTTGAGAGATGCCTCCGCCTTCTGCTATGTTCGCATGATACAAAACATTTTGGATGGCATATTCTAGAAAGGAAAATGTCTCAACTGCCGACTTGCGTAGGTTCGCTGACTCTGGTAAGGATGCTTTTGGTAGGTATTCGGGTAGCTCCAAAGATGCGGCAATGTCGAAGCCGATGTAGTTAAAACAGCACTGCTTCAGTCGCTCGTGGCTCAGGCCTTGAAAATTGTTCCCAAGCTCAGGCCAGATCTTGCTGAGTCCATTCTCCTTGAGCAGGAAGTCTCGTACCGACTCGTGTATGAACTGGACTTTTATGTTTTTGGTTTTGGTAACCTCAGTAAGACCCTTGGACGATCTAAGCAAAAACTTTCTAGTTGTTTCAAGTGTGACTTCCTGATCATGCTGAGTGGCGAGTGCATCAGGCTCAGTTCCGGCAAGGATCGCAAGATACAGCTGCTCCGGTTGCAATGATTCTTTAGCAAAGAGCACCCACTGTAAGCACAGTATTAGTTCTTCTTTATCGTTCGAGTCGCGTGTGAGTATATCCTGAAACAGGGCGTGTAAATCGGCGGGGATTTGCTTCAATCTTCGCTCCAGAGCATGCATACGTCCGCCATCATACTCTTCATTCAGGATGTCCACCACAAGCACAATCCACATGAACACACCGGAACTCTTCTCTTGCAGATCCTTTCGGATCTTTTGTGCTGATGCGCTGGTCCCTATCCTCAACGCACTCTCAAGGTAGTTGTTGATGTCCTGGGTATGGCCTTCTTGTCCTTCGAGCACTAAGCTGATGCCTCTCCGAATTGTGACTTCAGGATAATGCCTACTTGAAAGACAGACTCGAAAAGACCTACCGGATGAGACTGCGAGCTCGCCAAGGTTTTCGAAGAACGAAATCATGCTCCGAACCTGCCATTGTTCACACTCGTCAAGCGCATCGATGAAGCAAATCACGGGCGTGTCTCCAAGACTCAACACAGCCTGCTGGAGCTGGTCTTCGAGCGAGTGCCTAGTCCACTGATAATCTGCGCTGATACTCGAGGGTACCAAACTCAGCGAACCGGAATTGCACTGTAGAGTAGGAATCTTCTCAAGAAGCTGCAGCAAAAGCGACCTATACATCCCAATGATAGTCTTCTCGAGAGTCTCGCCTCGCGCGTTGAAGAAGAAGGCGATCACAATGTTGCTCTTCCTTGATTTGCTGGCCTGGCCGAAAGCAAATTTCATCAATGTTGACTTCCCGGTTCCTGGTTTTCCTTTTATCCACAAGAAGCCGTGATGGCTGGACAGTCTTGTCGGGTCGAGCCATTCAGTATGCTCCGACTTTCGCAACAACCACTTACATGTCTTGGCATGGGCGTTTTTGATCGTAGCGTAGCGTGCGTCAATTTGATCGAATCGCAGCGACTCCATAAGCGCTTGCCTCTTCCCTCCGTCCGAGGACGAAACTTGATCCTGTGTAATCTCCCTTATTTCTTTCCGAAGCCTCCTAAATGCCGCTGCCTGCTGTTCTCCGTATATCGGTGCCATGCTGACGCCAAATATTCCAAGCAGTGAGTATGCACCGTCTTCTTCCTTCTTTGTGATACGAGTCGCAGCCC
The DNA here is from genome assembly GCF_024291825.1 of Alternaria postmessia. Classification (NCBI taxonomy): domain Eukaryota; kingdom Fungi; phylum Ascomycota; class Dothideomycetes; order Pleosporales; family Pleosporaceae; genus Alternaria; species Alternaria postmessia. The sequence goes on from NW_026260277.1 coordinate 22,637, forward strand.
AAGACATGCGGTCATCGACAGAAAAGCTGTGCAGGGGGGCTCCTCGAACGGCAGAGATGGGAATGCGAGTGACGTCGTGGATATCTTGCTCTAGGCTGAACTTGTCACCAAGCAGCTTTCCATCGCGAGAGAAGAAGAGGACAATACGAGGGGCGAGCAGTTCTTGGAGTGTCCAACCTCGAGTGAACCATCTGCTGTTCCGGAAAGCCGACATCCAAGTGACAGTGGGCGTTTCGTGTTCAGGCGATTCTCGGCCGCATCGTCTCTTTTTCGTCGTAACATCTGCTAGGTACACGTAGCATGTGGCAGAATTCTTGTACCAACGGAACATGGATGTGATAGCCTCTGAGAGCTCTGCGCTGCTTGACTTGTCGATGCAGCAAGTATCGACCCAGAAGTGCTCAAGACCGTCTTTGGCAGCCTGCTCAGCACAGAACTTTAACTTGGCATAACCGCTTTTCTCTCTCCCTGTCTCATTGCGCAAGTCGTCATAACTTACTTCATCCTCGTTATTTTCACTCCAAGTGTGCGACAGTATCGCATACGGCGGCCTGGACGTGTTTTCATGACTGACAAGGCTGAAGCTGCCGTTGGCCTGTATCTGCAAAAGCCGCATCGAGAGGCATTCGAAGCAGGCGGTAGGTCGAGGATTGAGATGTATATCAAAGCGTTCTTGTATCACTTTACGACAGAGAGAGGAACAGGCACTGTAATGTGTGTTGTCGAAGGAAGGCTGAAGCGCGCGAGCTGAGGGTATGAGGCGGACAGGCAGAGTGGCTTAGACCACGAGGGGTCTGACCGCTCGTGCATATTGCGGGCGCAAGTGACCTGATATGTGCATCGCTGCTGCACGTCAGTACGTTGATTCTACGACGGCGCATGAGTTGTACGAAAATTTTTGATTGTAGAATTCTCAGTGTGTTCAAGGCGTTGATGTCGTTCTAGCAATACCACCGATGGGGTGGGGGCATCTCTGGTGCACAGGCAAGTGCCGTGTGCCAAGCGATGGGCTGCGCCACATGAGGCGCCTTCGGCTTCATTTCTTGTCCACTGCCTAACAAACGATGATCAAAGCACCTCGCTATGCGTCTGGATCGTCAAATTGCAATCAGCATAATTTTGCTGAGTCAATCTTCATCATTGTTTCAAGCTTCATACCCCCAGCATTCTTGCAAACAGCCAACGATACCACAGGCGGGTGAGCGGCACGGTACTGTACCGGATGGCTTGGGGAGAAAACAAATCAGTAACGTAGTTTACAAGCGAGCGGGCCATACAAGCGGGCGGGCCACCCTACTAACTTTGCGCACCTCTTGCACTTTTATTAACTATAGCTCTACTAAATTAAGCTAAAAACGTTTTCTGTAAGGCTAATATATAACTAGCAATTTTAGCTGTTAGTTAAGGCTAGATCTAGTCTTATAGAGGTGCTGCGCGGACGTACAAAGTCTCTTAAACAACGCTTAAGCGCTAGCGCGCTAGTGTACCTACCTAACCTAATTACTAGCCTAATTTAAGGAAGCTTACCTAGAGAGAAGAGAAGGTAATTGTTAGGTATATACTTAACTTAGATGCACGTGGATTTGCGCCTACGTATGCTGCTGTATGTAATATAGCTAATAAGTGTTACAAGCAACAAAAGGAACTCCACCCTTGATGAAGGAGTCGGCACAGAACGCCAGCCGGCGACCACGTCAGAAGGTAATGATCAACGCGGGGCGCTGATCACGTGATGTGGCCTCCCGCCAAG
>NW_026260278.1:0-23988 GCF_024291825.1 Alternaria postmessia
GCCGTAGTGTCCACCCTGCGCGTTGACCTTGGCGCCCGCATTAAGCAGCGTCTTGACTACCTGCTCGTGGCCTCCTTCTGAAGCTGCCTGTAGTGCGTTGCCGTAGTATCCACCCTGCGCGTTGACCTCGGCGCCCGCATCGAGCAGCGTCTTGACTATCTGCTCGTGGCCTCCTTCTGAAGCTGCGTATAGTGCGTTACCGTAGCCTCCACCCTGCGCGTTGACCTTGGCGCCTGCGTTGAGCAGCGTCTTGACTACCTGCTCGTGGCCTCTGTATGAAGCTGCCTGCAGTGCGTTACCGTAGCCTCCACCCTGCGCGTTGACCTTGGCGCCTGCGTTGAGCAGCGTCTTGACTACCTGCTCGTGGCCTTTGTATGAAGCTACCTGCAGTGCGTTGCCGAAGACTCTACCCTGCGCGTGAACGTTGGCACCTTTGTTAAGCAGCGTCTTGACTACCTGCTCGTAGCCTCTGTATGAAGCTGCCTGCAGTGCGTTGCCGTAGTATCCACCCTGCGCGTTAACGTCGGCCCCCTGATCAAGCAGGGCTTTAACTACCTGCTCGTGGCCTTCCTCTAAAGCTGCCTGCAGTGCGTTACCGTAGCCTCCACCCTGCGCGTTGACCTTAGCGCCTGCGTTGAGCAGCGTCTTGACTACCTGCTCGTAGCCTCCGTATGAAGCTGCGTATAGTGCGTTGCCGTAGTCTCTACTTTGCGCGTTAACCTTAGCGCCTGCGTCGAGCAGCGTCTTGACTACCTGCTGGTGGCCTTTGTATGAAGCTACCTGCAGTGCGTTGCCGAAGACTCCACCCTGCGCGTTGACGTCGGCGCCCTTGTAGAGCAGCATCTTGACTACCTGCTCGTGGCCTTTGTATGAAGCTGCCTGCAGTGCGTTACCGTAGCCTCTACCCTGCGCGTTGACCTTGGCGCCTGCGTTGAGCAGCGTCTTAACTACCTGCTCGTGGCCTCTGTATGAAGCTGCCTGCAGTGCGTTGCCGTAGCCTCCACCCTGCGCGTTGACCTTGGCGCCCGCATTAAGCAGCGTCTTGACTACCTGCTCGTGGCCTCCTTGTGAAGCTGCCTGCAGTGCGTTGCCGTAGCGTCCACCCTGCGCGTTAATCTTGGCGCCCGCGTTGAGCAGCAGTCTTGTAACTCTACTAAAACCTAACAATGCTGCATAGTAAAGCGGCATAGGTATGCTATTAAGACTTTCATCCAAATTTGATATCCTCCAAGGACTGTCCGGATCATGCAACCGGAGCCAGTTGAGATATGCAGGCTCTTCCCTGGCCAACAAACCAATAGTTAACTGACTAATCTGCTCCATCTCGTCTCCTGTTTTTCGAAGATGGCTGCTCCAGAACTCTGCTGAGTACCTTGCAAGTGCAAACTCCTGAAGAGTCTCTTCTTCTAATGGTTGCTGGAGCTGCATCAGGTACTTTAGAGAACCTCTCGTTATTGCACTCTGACATTTGGTCTCTTGCATGCTGTACTGCTTTGCTGACCCTTGTCTGATTCTGTCCGACACAAGGTACTCCTGCACTGAGTAGTGTGCCAGAGCAATGATCCGTTGAGCAGACCCCGATCTTCTGTCCACTTCGTTCGTTGTGATAGTGACTAGACTAGAGCAGATGTTCAGCGCTTCTAGCGGATCTTCTAGCACCTCATCACGGTCGAACACTGGGTCGCGCGTGATGTCAATGGCGACGACTTCAGCGACCTCTTCGACGGATAGCGGCCGCGCAGAGAACGTCAGCCACTGCAGAATGCGCATGGCATACTCGGAATATTCCTCGCTTATCGCGGTAAGAATGCGGTCGTATGTCTGGTCTAGCGTCCGCGGCAGAGTGGCAAGTGATTTGCGCAGCATCGCTCGATTGCAACACTTTCCTAGTGTGTCTAGCTGACACACAGCCCATCGGAACCTACGCTATCGTCAGCTCTAGCTCTGTGAAGAACTGGGTAGAAGCACGTACATCCCACAAGCTCCGTGCATTAGTGCAGCCTCAACCTCTTGCCTAACAGCGGCGTCCTTGTTCCATTTCGCTAAGCCCCTGTCGACACGCAGCCTTTGTTGGACGTATCGCTGTATGTCTTGGTCCACTACGTCCCTCTGAAGACACACAGCATCCTCTTTCCTAACATAACTCTCTAGGGAGCTCTCAATATCCCGTTCTCTCCGGCTAGTCACGAGTAGATGCAGGTTGTTCAGTTGCCATCCGGCCACCGTTTCGAGCATGTCCATCAGCTCCGAGCGCTGCGTACACTCATCAAGAGCATCGAGAATGACGTACACGTGCGTGAACTCTTGCGCCGCTTCCTTTGTTACTTGTAAAAGCGCATGCGACGATGGCTTCCGTTGCCCGTTCTCGCAAGATGAGAATAACGCATCAACGCCCTTCGGTATCACAACCGACCGCTGCACGAGCTGGCAGAGCAACGAGCGGAGCATCAGCTCTGGATCCTGTTTCTGTGTGTCGTTGAAGTCGAAGTAGAAGTACGCTGTCACCATGCTAGTGTCATCATGGCAGTATTGCAGCAGATTCTCAACAACAGTAGAGCTCAGGATAGTCTTTCCACATCCTGGGATCCCGTACAGCCACAGTCGCGACGCTGCTCTTTTCTTCCAGTCTGTGAACTTTGCGCTTTCCAGCAGCCAGAGACCTGTCTTAGCCTGCCGCTGCTTGTGCGCTTTGTGGTAGTTGGTAGACGGGTCAGGCGCCGAAAGCCAGCTGCGTATCTTGCCAAGCTTCTCTTCTTGGTCTTGACTGCGGCCCTTATGTTTCAGAATAGCCGCGCTTCTCAGCCGTTCAAGGGCGTTGTCTTTGCCTTCGCCATAGATCAGCGGTAGGTGGACACCAAATATGCCGAACAGACAATACGCTCCATCTTCTTCCTCTGTTGTCTGTCGATCCGCTGCCCACGAGAAACGCTTGGCAACGTCGAACTCGGACAAGTCGCTTCCGGACAGAGCTTCGATAGGTATGTCTGTAACCTCGTGTATAAGGTGCTGAAGCGACTCCTTGTCCCCTAGCCGCTCTCCCTCTTTAGAGAAGAACTCAACAGAGCGAGGAGCAAGAAGCTCCTGAAGCGTCCAGCCCCGCTTAAACCACCTGCTCTGCTTCAACGCCAAGTTGCTATCGCTTTCTGAAGTGTCGCTCGCGACGTCTGAAAGGAAGACATAACATCTTTTGGCATTCCGGTACCACCGGAACATGGAGTTGATCGCTCTCGACAATTCCGTGTTGTTTGCCTTATCGATGCAGCAGGTGTCGACCCAGAAGTAGTCCAGACCATCCCGTTTAGCCTGTTGCGCGCAGAAGCGGATCTTCCGATATCCTTCCTTGCGTTGTGTGTTGACGTCTACTGCATTGTCTAGATCTTTCAGATCGGCGAATGTCACCTCCTGCCCCTCCTTCCAAGTGTGCGACAGGATCGCGTATGGGGGAATCTTGTCTCCGATCAAGTCCTCAGTCCACCCAAGTCTCCCATCGTCTGTAGTGTGTAGCAACCGCATCGGGGCTGTGTATCTGTCCGTACGTGCGAGCGGTAGAAGGAGTCTTAGCGCTTCGGTGCAAGCTGACGGAATCGACGGCGCACGGCGGCTCGCTCGCGTAGGGCGAGGGGATCGTAGCTATCAGGTCGTTTCGAATGCCAAGTAACGATTTGCTAAGGTAGAGGTGAGGTTGACTGTCTTGTTGGGTCAGGCTGCATCTCCAGCACCTAGGACAGGAGGCGCAGCCCGCCTGCGCCGTGACGTGAGGCTGGCTGGACAAGGCTGACAGCGCATGATCGCGCGACAGCCACCGTGCTGCAAACCGGGAAGCAGTCATTGCCTAAAGACGCGACATGATAGTGTAAAAAGCGCGAGTTACGCACCGTCGTTTGCTGTAAGAGCACATCAGGATGTCTGTCTAGCGAATGCTGGCTTGTTCAAGGACACGCTGGCCACAGAGAATCTGCGCCGCTAACTATCGTAGGGCTCGGAACGCAATGCAGCGACAATAGCGTTAAGAACAACACAGAACATCTTAAGCGAGGTATTAGTCTGACGCCAACAAGCAGCTCTAACGCGGATGACGAAATGCTATTAATGTGCATCGTGCTAGAAGCTATGTTCGCGCGATCTTCGCCTACCTAATCGCGACCTGAAACTCAAGCAGGGAACAGAGCATCCTCGTGCACAACCGGGCGGTCGTAAGCGCTTTTAGAAAGCTATTAACATGCGCTACACCTATTTTAAGAGGCATACGGGACTGGCATAGCGCCGTATTCTTTACGATAGAATACAGCAGACGATAAGAACGCTAATGCAGGCTCATGCACGTTAAGCGATGCTAGCGCGTTCCGCCAGCCCGGGCTTGTTTCCAGAGATCTTCTGCTTCGCACTACGGGGCTGCCGGCATGCACACTCTGATGTCAAAAAGCTCTCAAACCCTGGAGATGTTATCTTGCTCTATTGCGCTCGATCCTTGAACCTCCGAATACTTGAGGAGCAGCCAACGTCACAAATGAACAGGGGATAATTACTCAAGAATTGACTAACGACGTTGACGAAATAGCTAATAGCTTAGCTGACACCACAGCGATCCGTCTCGGAGGGAAGTCGACCTAGAGAACAATAGCTAGAGAACTATCGTGTGTCAGCTATATCTTAGCAGGTTCGAAAAGACGCATCTCCGTGCGTCCGAACCGTGAACCTGTCTCGCGACACAGTGTGTCTCTTCACCCAGGGACGGACCTTACTTTAACCGATCAGATACACCACAAACAAGGGTGGATTGTTACGCCGCTCTGCTATGTGCTACGGCGCTTATGTATTCAAGCCGTTCATCTGGCTGACTGTAATCTATCACTGCTCACAGCTTTGTGGCTTTGTGACTGTAAATTTGTAGCTGTGCGGCTGAGTGGCCGTGCGAGCTTTTGGCAAGCGCTCTTAAACACCCGAAATCCAGGCGGAATCTCTTGGCGTACCCCGCCCGAGATGGAACCAGGTATCTGCCTTGACCGGAATTCCACGTACGTTCCAGAACCAAAACATCTCTGAAGCTTCTTCTGGGACATAACATGGATTTCTTAACAGACAAGGGAATTCATCAACTCCTAACTGAAGATCAAATCCGTCTTCTAACCCTTCAGCCAGGATTATTGAACGACCCCATTCACGGCGAGCTTGAACACATTTCCCTTAGCGCTAACCACGCCTATGAAGCCTTATCATACGTCTGGGGAGACACCAATGATACTTCGTCTATGATTCTTGACAGGACACTATACCCTATAACGAAAAATTTGGAATGCGCATTGAGGTATTTGCGTTCCAAAGAAGCACCGAGAGTTCTTTGGGTCGACGCTATCTGCATCAATCAAGATGATCAAAACGAGAAGTCAGAGCAAGTGCCAATGATGGGGGAGATATACAGCAGAGCCACGAAAGTCTATGCCTGGCTAGGAGAAGCAAATCGTCGAATGAACTGCATCTTTGATGTTCTGCAGGAGTTTCGGGATTGCAAGAAAGAAGTCACATTTCCAACCGATTTTGACGCTGCTGAACGACTTTCTTTCTTTCAGCAACTATTCCACCGCATCTTTGAGAACAAAGCCGGCACTTTACCCGAACGGAGCGATTTGGACGATAACACATTGCATGAAGAATTCAATTGGCTTCGTGCTTTGTATATGCGGCCTTACTGGCGCCGCGTATGGATTGTTCAAGAACTCGTCCTGGCAAAGGTGGTGGTTGTCTGTTGTGGAGACAGATCCATTGATTTTGACGACATTTATGGACTCAGCCTGGATTGGGGCTCCTTCGAGCAAGGCTTCGATACAGCGACTTATAAGAGGCTGAAACCGCATACGAGGGGATGTTACACCATTCTGACGATTCGCGGGCACCGACGACGAAGGGAGGTGGTGGATTGGGATATGGGAGGAGAGGCTCAATATCGGATGAGCATAGAGTTGTCGGAGCGATGTGATGTCGCGATGCTCGATGAAGTGATTGAGATATACGCACAACACCACGGATGCAGGGACCCGAAAGACAAAGTATACGGTTTCCGTGAGCTGGTTCCACAATGGAAAGACAACCTTGTGGTGAGGTATGAGCGCTCTGACAAGGAAGTATTTTTGGACGTTGCCCGGCTCGATTTGTTCGAACCAAGAAAGCACGGGGGATGGCATGTAGCATTTTGCTTATGGCAAGCAATGGGGCTGGGAGGTCGGGAAGACTTCAAAGACTGTATACGGGAATCATTCCCAGAGCTTCGTGATCCCACCCCCATATCTGACGTTGGAGATATTGAAGATTACTGGGAGTCTAATACTTGAAATTCCTAGGAAAGCAAGAACTGCCGCTCGCAGAGATTGCAATGTGGCTACGAAGAACAAAGCAATTAACCTTATCTTCATACACTAGTTCTCCCCTCTAACTCCGTCGACGAGTCTCTTGTCAGAGTCGCCGATGGCGATGGCGTCGAAGAGGGGTGAAACTACCAATGTCGCCCAACCTGCCTCTAACATCTTGGTAGTGCGGAGCAATTGTTCGCGACTTGATTCATGAGAAGTCTGTCATAGCGGTTATGAAATGATATGATCTAGCGCTGCTATTTATACTGGCTTGAGGCCCTCAGTCTTTGTCGAAGTATGTCAGCTGGAGTGGTGTCGATGACTAAACTTGCAGCTTTGGTCCTTACACTAGAGACAGTTAGATTATACAGAAAGTTCCTTTCGAACGAGGTCCCTCTACTGTAAGTCTATCGTAGAGAACGAATATATATCCTCCTGTTACATAATTAGTGGTGAAACGCGCTACTCCTGAGCAGGCGTAGACGCTGACATATAGAGCAGGAGCAGCTGTGACCGTTAACTGCTGGACGCTAAGAGCCTCGAGCGCATCGATACTGACTGATGAGGTGCTTGCTCGTTGGCTAGGCCGCTATCGGAGCTTCGGCGTCGCGCTCAGCCACCAATATCTCAACGTCACCATCAAAGGGAGGGCACAGGCAGGCGATAACTTTAGTAGTGATTGGCAAGGTAAAGCGCAAGGGGCATCCCATACATACGACGGCGTATTAGTAGGTCTCACACTCTTGCACTGCCATGTTCTTAAGCGCTGTATGTCATGCCCGAGACGACAACGTTATGCAGGCTTGCGGCTTATCGTGGTATTATAAAGGCAGTAAGAGCGCTACAACAAAGACGTCAAGCTAAGAGATAGATACGGAGTCAAAATATGTATTCCACGTGGCTTGCTAGTTTCCCCGAACATAGCTTGGAAAAGTGGTGGGAGCACATGTCCGAATGCGTCTCAATAGAGGATTTCATTGAAATTTTCAGATCTGCTCAAGACGACGCAGCTCGTGAGCTTTGACATGTGGGGATGTGTTTGGTGCACGCTTGTTACTATACATGAGACTAAGGAAGTGCGACTCCATGAGTCGTATTGAAATGGTCTCTCAATCCCTTCTTGCTGAAATCCTGTTCTGTACAGGAGTAATGAGGACACTCCCTACAGCCTTTATCGTACTGTCTGTTAATGTGATCATCTATGTGCTCAGCATAGTGACCCGCGTTTTCCATCTGTACAAAACGACCCTGTATCATGCAGTATGGACACCGACGAGGTGCCGCTATAATGCCTTCCGCAGTGACACATCCATAGATGATGTCAGGATTTGTAAAGTGCTGTACTACATGTCTGTGCCAATCTATCTCACTAGAAAGCCAGACTCCACACTGGATGCAGAATTTGGCGCGTGTTGGTATCGTCATTTGCGTAAAGACGCCATGTTCGGCAAGAAGATGTGTGTGAAAGTCATCCAAGCTGCTTGCATTATGATTGCAGGGACCCCATTGGCAGCAAAGCGCATCAGCGGTGACGTGATTACTCATATGGCTTGCTGCCACTTCCACAGTGTCGAGGACTTCGGGACTGCTGCAAGAAGCCCACAAACATCGCCATTGTGTTTCCTGCAGGAACTGGGTTAGTTCTTCTTCCATGGTGCGGTTTTTGTTCCTTTGTGAACACTTTAGCAAATGTGCTTTCATCGGAATTCTGGACAAGATCAGCTTCGTTGAAAATGAATCTGGCACAGCGCTTACCGTTTTAGCTGCGTATCACACCACGGGCAGCCTCCTGATGCGTTAGGTAGCGCATCTGCATAATACGGCTCATATGCGACGGGTTCGGCGGCTTTGATGAAAGGGCACAGTATGTCGGGAATGGCGTGGTATACGGCATATGAGCCGTATAGATAAGATATTATCGCTGATCGAGTGATATCATATTTGAGTTGAACCTCCAAGATATGCGGCAGGGGATAGGGCGATTTGAGGCTCGCGGGTGTGTGAAAAGTGTTGGGCTCTTGGGTCGTGACTACTCCGGGGACGAATAATGCTGAGAAGCGTTTTGCTTGACCACGCCCGACCACGACTGTCTCGGCGTCAAGGCAATCGGCTGCCCTCTTCCGCCGCTTTTCTCGCTGAGTTGCATTCCTGATGTCCCGAAGTATAGTCGCAAAGGTCCCTCCATGACCAGCTCGTTCTAACTGAGCTTGTATCATGGTGTAAAGCATTGATGGCTTTATACCACAGGATGAGATTACCCTGGTTCTATTACCAGTTCTTCGAAGTACCGGTAGACGTAATGCGTCCTGTTTGTAACTAAGAAGTAGCCATCCAGACTGTCGACCAGCACACAATAATTCTATATCACTGATTTGATGCACACCGTCGATGACACCATCTGCCAAAGCCATGGAAAGAAACAAAGTGACGGGACACATGTGGCGTTTCGTAGGCTCATCGATCAGGACCATCGTTCTTCTTTGTGAAGTGTTAGCTTTACTAGAAGCACAAAAGACTATTATATAATTACCCGCTCCACTTTCGAGATAGCCGCGTATCCTCATCTTGGTTATCCAGACGGATGACAAGCATGGCTCGAGTAGTATCTTCATGACGGGTAAGGAAGATCTTCGTGTCTTTGTAATAGAGTCCATCTTTGAGAGCAGCATTAGGATGTAGTCCCAAATGAAAGATCAACAGAATACTGAAAGCGACTTGCAGGCGATAACGTGGATGATCGAAACCATAAGTATCGCGAGCCCAGATGAATGAGAACAAATCATGTAAGTCAGCCTCGAGCAGTTGCGCCTTCAATGGCTGGAATTCGTAGGCACAGGAGAGGTCTGGGAAGTCAGACTTAGGGGCAAGATCTGGAGTAGTACACATTGTATCCATGTATTTGATGTATGTCTCCTCTTCTCTCTCTGTTCACATATGTAGTTATGCTTTGCGCTGCAGTCGTGTGGCGTTGCCGCACCTTTACAGACTTAGAATTCGGGAAACAGACTTCTCATCAGCACTGCCGCAAGTACTACGAACAGGTAACCTACTCCTGTAACTCTAGGGTGTGTTCACCAGTTCTTGTTGCCACCTCCACGGGGAAGCGGATCAAACCAGCATGAAGAGTGACGATAATACCGGAGACATGTATCGATGGAGCCAAGCTTACGCGTGACTCGCGATAGACAGAGGGAAGTGAGTGTTATTCATCCAGACTTCTAACAATCTTGCACCAGCTGTACATCTGCACACAGAGAGTCGACTCAGCTACGTATGCGCCTCCTTGATCTTGATCTTGTTCTTGCAGGGATTGTCTCAACTCCATGTTCGGGGTCCAAAAATCTTAAGCGCCAGAGCGCTGCTTTAACAGTAGCGCTTACGCCCTAACGCACGGAGCAAGCCACCAATACTAGAATGTGTGTTAATAGTCTGTATACAGAAAAGAGGCTTACCGCAAACAGAAAAGGGGGATACCGAATACAGGAAAATTAACGGACTTTGTGACAGTCGCATGAGTGAAAGCTAGGCTTCCCGTCCGCTCAGCCATATACAAGCAGTGTACCGGCGGATTAGTAGTTAGGTGGGTGACCACTAGCGAATTCCCGCTGTTGTATGTTTTTGCCTTTTTGAAGTAATGTTGTAGAGCTTCAGCGACGACGTGCTTGGGTCTTTGGAGCGTGACAGAGTGTGCTTACCTTTTGCCTCGGCTCTGTGCACGTTTGTACAAGATCTAGACCCACTCTGACGTAGTGAATGCCTTGCTATGATATCGATGGGATGTCCGATGTCTCAAACGCTGGGAATGCCTCATGATGTTGTCGCTGTATCGAAAGACATTGTTCACTTCCACTTCCCTTGGGATAGATGATTCGTTGGGTGAAGGACATTCGTATATACATTCTATCGTTCAATCATACGTCAAGCGTTATATCTAGTTGCCCTTGTCGTCAGGCATCTACTTCTTCTTTGGGACCATGGACAAAAGAGTGTCGGCGTCTCTGATTCCAGCCAACTGACCCTGCTGCACGCGCTTAACAGTAAGCGCGGCGATGAGGGCGGCACCAACACCAGAGCCGTCCTCAGCGGGGAGGACCTCGACAGGGTCGCCCTTGCCCTTGCCGTACTTGTTCGGCCAGCCCATAATCTCCTTGAGCGCCTGGGCTTGGCGGACCTTGAAGTGTGGGTACTTTGTGAAGACAGAGCCATCAGCACCGACGTGAACTTCATCCCACTTCTTGTGCTTGCAGATGGCAGAGACACCGCATGCGGTAAGACGGGCAGCACGCGTACCGATGAGTTCGGCGAGGCGGCGGATGAGCTCGAGTTCGGGCTTGGTGCAATCGAGGCCGAGCTTCTCCTGGAAGAGATCGTGTGTGTCTTGCAAGTTCTCGAATCTGTCCTCCTCAATTGAAGACAGGAAACCTGCGTCAAGCGAGTAAGGCTTGTCGAGCTTGCTAGCGTTTTGGCCTTCGAACATGTGGCATTCGTTACCCTTGTGTAGATCCTGTAGAACCAAACGGAAGATCTCGCCAAGGTACAAACCAGCGACCATCTTCTCGAAAGATTGCTGACCAGGTCGTGGTGACTCCTTGTCAACAATGACATCATACTTTGTCCTTGGGAGGACCTGGTGCTCGTTGTCAAAGGCTCCCCACTCGCAGTTGATGGCCATGGGCAGCTTGGGGTCAAGGTTCATGTGCTTCAACTTGGGGATGGCGCCACACTCCTCCATGTAGGCGGCGTTGCAACCGGTACCGAAAATGCAGCCAATCTTGATGCTCGTGTTGGTGTAGGCGGAAGCGATCATGGTACCGGTCGTGTCGTTGACCAGAGCGGCAAGCTTGATGGGTACACCACGCTCTTCGAGAGCGGCCTTGAAGCCTGGTACGACGTCAACACCCTCCATGCCGGCTACATCGAAGCCCTTGGTCCACCGCTGGAGAACTCCGTGGTCGATAGCGTCTTGCGAGACGGGGTATGAAAAGGTGAAACCGAGGGGCAGATGGTCGAGCTGCTCGTTTTCGTGGTGGTATTCGATGAACTGCTGAAGACAGTCGGCGACGTAGCCCCAGAGCTCGTCGGCGGTTCCGGTCTTCAACTCTTCGGGCATGCGGTACTTTGATTGTATGATCTCGAACTCGCCCTTCTCTTCTGTCAGGGTAACCTCGCAGACACGCAGGTTGGTACCGCCCATGTCGAGGGCGAGGTAGCTGCCGGTTTCGTTGCCATCGGGGAAGGCCATACACCAGGTGGGAATCATGGGCTATGGGGGGTCAGCGCGTTTCTGAGAGAGGGCATAGCGAGCTGCAACTCACAATGCTTCCGCCCTGTTCCGACAAGCCCTTCTCGAGTTCGCCGACGAAGTGGTCCGAAATCTTCTTGAGCTTGTCTGTGGGAACGACAAACATGTCTTCCAGCTTGTCAATCTGCTCCTTCAGATCCTTGGGCATGTCCGCCATGGAGCCTAGCACAATGTTATCCCATCTGTCCTTGCGTGCGATGACAAGACTCGAGCATACCCCTGCGGGAGGGCGGTTTCCTTGCGCCTAGTAGCACCATAATTGCGGTTGTGAGGGTGGTTTAGGTGAGGTTGTTGGTGTTATCGCGAAAGAGACGGCGGTGTTTCTGAGAACGAGAGTTCAGGACAAGAGGTGGGGACCCTGACGTAGAGTGTTAGTCTCTGAATGACCGAGGAGCCTTGTGGGCTGGCTAGACCGAAACGAAACAGCTCAATGGTCATGCACAGCGGTCAATCCCACTTTTGTATACGATATTTGCTTCTCCACCCGCCCAGGTTGCTTTTGGAAGTGCTATGGGGGGACATCGGCTTACCGAGATAGTGTAGTGATGCAAGCCCGCTGTGCTGTCTGCCAATGGCTCGCGACGTTGCTCAGTAAGCGGTGTACACGTCGGAAAAAAGCGTAGAGTGCAATGGGAAAGAGCTTGGATGTTGATTGTGATAGATAGCCCAAGGGAGCGGATGCGCAAACGAGGGGCACAAGCGTAAAATCCATAGCTGTTGAGCTGGGCCCCCGCCCCGCCATCCCACGCGCCGTCGCAGGAGACGACTCCGGCGGCTTTTGTTGCCATGACGCACCTCTAACGTGGCCCTGGCCCGGCCTGCACAAGGCTGACGCTCCCGCCTCGACGCCCCTCGCTTGCACTAGCCCGCTTCGCCCAACCACCGGGCCCGATTACTCATCACGACAAAGCTCACTTCTCTTCGCACCTCTCAAACTCAACCATCGCTTCATTAGGCATTAAACACTACATATGTACAAGAATCAAATTTCCCTCATCGGCTCCAACTACGAAGCTGTGCAAGCCCCCGCACCCTTGGCTGTCTTCGTCGCCCAACTGAGCACAGTCGCCGTGCTCTTCACGACTACCGTCTTCGTCTTGGGTGTTCCACTAACAGTCTCCGTCTTCACTCCTCCACCCAAGGTCACCGTCTCGAACTTGGTGCTCGTAGAGACCGGTAGCGTGATTGTCGTCTTGGACGTCACATCGCTCGACTTGGTAACATAGACTGTTTCTTGCGCCGCGAGTATGGTCGATGTCTTCGAAGCCGTCTTGAGAGAGCTAATGGTAACTGCTGGTTCTGTGACAGTAGAGAGTACTGTCTTCGTGACGAGCTCAGTTGAGTAGAGTGTGCTCGTCGAGGCCTTGAGGGTCGTCGTCTTGCCCACCTTCTCCGTTGACAGCACAGTTGTATAGTAGGTGGAGCCTGCTTGCGCAATCGTCGAGGTCTTCACCACCGAAGTAACCGTGATTGTGCTGGTGCTAGCCTTCAGAGAAGTCGTCTTAGTGGCAATGGAAGATACGGTAACTAGGGCAGTCGAGCCTGCTTGAGTTGCAGTAGCTGTTGCTACGTAGCTGCTGACCGTGGTACTGATGGTGAGCGTAGTGGTGCTAGCCACGGCACGGGGGATGACGGCGCCTCGGCGGACCAGGTTCTGAGCGCTGCCAGTAGGAACGCAAGACAAAGTGGTAGTCGACTTCTTGGTAGTTGTCTTGATCGAGATGCTGCTAACAGTGACTGAGCTCTTGGGCTGCACAGTAGTTGTCTTGGTGGTGCTTGGCTCAATAGAGATGGTAGTCTTGATGGTCGTGGAGGCCGCCTTCTGGGTCTTGGAGCTTGTGATAAAGACCGTGGATCCCTGGCTGATAGTGACTGACGTCGGCTTGGGTGAGGACGTGTACAGGACAGTGACAGTTGTAGTACCCTTGACTGTTGAAGTTGTGGCTCCCTTGGTAGTTACTCCAGCTTCGGTCACGGTACCCTTGATAACACTAGTCTTGGTGACAGGCTCCGGTGTGATTGTTAGACCAACGTCTTCAGTTACTACCGATGTAGAAGTAGAGGTAACGTCAGGAGACACGATGGAAGTAGTGGCAGTCACCTTCAACGTGCTAGTCTTCAGCACATCGATAGCACTGATCGAGAGAGTTTCTGTGCTCTTCACGACAGTAGTCGAGGTGACCTCAGGGGCGGTAACAACCGCGCTTGCGGTGAGCTTTGCGATCACCGTAGTTGTGGTGTACGCAGTGACGATCGGTAAGCTACTTGAAGATGTGAGACTGATAGTCGACAGCGACGCAGTAGAAGATGCGGTAGAAGAAGAGACGAGAGACGAAGATGCAGTGCTACAGACTTGCGGCGAGCCCATTCCAACCGTGAAAGGCTGGGTATCAACGTATCGGAAATCGATGAAGGCAGTCGATGGGAAGAACGACGCAAGTTGAAACTGAGCGACATCGGTGTCTGAAAGCTGCTGGCTGAAGCTGGCACGCTTACAGATTGCGGAACCGGGACCGGTGTTATGGTATTCTCCGTAAGTGACGCCGTCCGTCTGGGGGTTGCTCTTTGACCATTGCGCCCACCCAGCAGGGCTGATCATGGCGTCAAGGTAACATGCGACATAAGCAACGCGCGAAAAGCTATTCCATGGGCGGCCGAGGCTGACGCTGCTGAAAGACCCAGAACCAGGAGCTGGTACAATCCTCGATTGATCAAACACGAAACCAGCAGCCGTCGTGTTGGTGGTACGCTTGTGGGCCGTGATGCTGATCCCATCCTCGTTAGAGGCGATGGTTGAGTCCAAGAAGTACGCGGATCCAGAGCCATAGATGAAGTCGACGTTACCCTCAATGTACGTCTTGAATGTGAAGAGGTTACCAGAGACACTGAGGGTGTCTTGGTTACCGTAGATCTGACATCCATACAGCGCAGCAAACTTGCTACTTTGGACAGCAAAACCAAGCGAGGCAATGTTCTGCTGCGTGCCATTGTTGTTACGGAAGTTGATGTTGAAACCATGGAAGTAGTTGCCCTTGGCGTAGACAGTCGCTCCGTCAGTGTTGCTACCAGAAGTACCTTGTGTATCGATGCCGCGGCTGAACTGGATAGTGACCTGATTCTTGGAGTAGTCATCGGTCGCATCCGAGTATCCGCGGAAGATGGTATGACCAGACTTTGCAATGATAAGCTGCTCCTCGTAAACACCGGGGTAGATGAAGATGGTAGCATTCGTCTTGCTCGTGGTCGGCGCTGCGTTGAGAGCACCCTGAATAGTGTCGTAGGTAACAACACCATCAATAGGCGTCTTAGAAACGATAAGGGCGTCAGCTGGCGGGGTCGTGCCATTGAAAACCGAGGTGCCGTTGACATTGATGGGTCCTGGAGGAATGACAACGGGCGCTGAAGGCTGCGGGGTGACAATGGAGTTGAAGTAAGTCATGTCGATCCATTCGGTTGAGTCCATCACCGATGACAAGGAGTAGGTGTCTGAAGTAAGCAACGTAGCGTAACCAAACGACTCACGAGCAGCAGCATTTTGCTCCCAGTTTGAGGGACCAGAGTTGTTGAATTCGGCGAAGGTGATGTGATCGGTACGTGGGTCGGTTGCAGACCAGATCTTCCATGCGGCAGGAATGATGGTAGCGTCGATGTAGGAATTCTTGACAACAACAAGAGCGTACGCGGAGTAAGGTCGGCCGAGGTAGACCTTGTTCGTAAGGTCGTCAACTGCGTTGGGAGCTGCAGTGAACAAGCATTGGTCAAAGATGTAGCCACCTATTTCGGTGCTCGATTTCCTGCTATGCGCCGTAATCGCCGACGATTTGCGCTTAGCTCCAATCGTGCATCCCTTGAAGTATGCTTTAGAGTAGCCCCAGATGAAGTCAATGGCACCACCAATATAGCACGACTCGTAGTACTGGTAGCCAGCTGTCGCACCGTTCAGGAGAGTGTCTTGCCAGCCATCAAATGAACAGGCGTAGAAGGCGATGTCGTTTCCGTAGATCGAGCCCGCGAGCGTGACGTATGAAGGCTCGGAGCCATCAAGGTTATCCGTGTTGATCATGTTGACGTTGTACATGCTGATCCGGCTTGACGCTGTGGCAAATACAGCAGTCTCCGCGTTGGAGTGGCCTACAGGTAGCGGCGACACAGAAAGACCACGAGCAAAAGAGATCGTAACTTGATTGTCCTTGTAAGCTTGGCCAGGATTGCCAGTAGTATATCCAATGATCCTAACAGCACCAGGGCGGTTGACAGACGGGATCTGCTCGTTGTAGGTACCAGGGTATATGAAGATGGTCTGATTGGTCTTATCTTGAGGGAGCGAGGCAAGAGCTGCAGTGATGTTCGTGTACGCAGCGTTATTACTACCATCTTTAGAGACGATCACAGCACCCAGTGGTGGCAGGGTACCGCTGTCAGGATGAGCATTGATGGTGGCAGTAGTTGTTGGCCCGGATACGGTACCATTAGCCGAGGGTGACGGAGATGGCGATGGCGAGGTAGCCGTAGGACTCGTAAGGCTGTACGAAGGGATCGCATTGTACGCATCCATATCCAGCCACGCCGTGCTACCGATCCATGCAGCAAGCTCGTACTTTGCCGCTTGAGATGCTGTCAACTTGGTCGCAAAGCTGGCGCGCTGAGTAGTATCCGACCAACTACCAGGTCCAGTGTTGTTGTATTCGCCGAATGTGACTCCAGAAGTCTGAGGGTTGTTTGTCTGCCATACGGCCCATCCAGCGGCGGATATGTGCTTATCAATGTACGAGTTCATGTAGACGGCGATGGAAAACTGGCTGTAGGGTCTGCCGAGATAGGACAATCCAAAGTTGTTGCCATAGGTAGAACTGTAGGTGATGACAGAGGAATCGAACACGTAGCCACCAGGAGCATCTGCAGTAGCCCTGGAGTTTGCAGCAACGTAAGCACCAGGTGTGTTACTGACGATCATGCACTGATGGAAGTACGCAGTAGAAAACCCCCAGATGAAATCGACACTTCCCTCAACGTAGCAGTTGCTGAAAACTTGGGTACCCTTGTTGGCGAGTAGCGTATCCTGGAAACCGACGAATGAACAGCCATACGCGGCGATATTAGCGCCGTAGAAGTCCGCAGCTAGCGCAGCGGTGTTGGTGGTCTGCGGGTACGTGTTGACAAAATCGATGTTGTAGAGAGCCATGCCAGAATCGCCACTAGGCTTGGAAAATATGACAGGTGTTTGCTCGTTCTTTCCAGCACTGGTGAGTTCACCACGGGAAAACTCAATGCGAACCTTGTTCTGTGTATAATCGTTCGTGAAATCGGTGAAGCCTCGGAGGGTGACCTTTCCCTTGCGGGTGATCGAAAGCTGCTCGACGTATGTACCCGCACCAATCTTAATGGTGTATGGATTACCGTCATTAGGCAAAGCATTGACAGCAGATGTAACGTTCGAGAACTCGCAGGGTCCTGGCGTCTTAGAAACTATAAGTGTCGGAGACGCTGCTGTGATGGAGCAAGTCGATGCTGCTGGAGTTGCGCTAGATGTCATTGATGCGGTAGCAGTAGCGTTCGAAAGGAGGCTGGAGATGGCGGAGATGGACAACGACGCCGACGATGATGCTGATGAGGACACGGTAGACGAAGCGACCGACGCCACAGACGAAGCGGATGCAAGCTGGGCATCGTCTGATGCTTTCAAGGATGCCACAACATCTTGGTCAATCCATGTGAGCGAAGAGCTAGCGTAAGGGTAGAATGCGCTACCAAAGACCTTGTCGATGGTGAACTGAGAGACCTGTTCAGCCGAGAGGGGAACATCGTAGTTTGGACGAGAAGCAGCATTCTTGCTGTAAGACCCCGCACCAGTTGTAGCAAATTCGCCGAAGAAGGATGGAGTAGTAGCTGCCGAGGGGTGAATACCAGCAGGAGCGACCAAGCTTCCTATAGCGGTGTTTCTGTAAATCGTCACAGCACCGGGACCGTTAGGAGCTGCGAGCCACACATTGTTGTTGGTGTATCCAGATTTCTGCTGGATGGAGCTCGAATCGAAGACAACCGTAGAGTTGGCGAAGTCGCCACCAGTAGGCTGTCCACCCTTGTTGTATACGATGAGGGCACTCGAACTAAGTGGCACGACTGTAGATTTGTAGACGTAGATGGTTGGGTAGTTGTAGAAGAGATAGTTCGAGCCCTCAATGTATGAATTGGCGAAGAAGGCGGTTCCATAGGAGGCAGAGATGGCAGTGCCACCAGGCGAAACGACTGAGCAACCGTAGAAAGCGACATTGCCTCCCCTGAGGTTGAGAACAACTGCATTGGTTCCTGCAGATACCGCGGCAGAGTTAACGATGTTGATGTTACGGACAGTGACGCCTTTGATCTTGTCGGTGCCGATCTTGAAAGGAGTGTCAGTGGCAGCGATAGTAACCTTGTTCTCAGACCAATCATCAGCACCTGTGGGTGTGGGCCCGGCGATCGTTACAGTAGCTTGCCCTTGAACAGTGACGGCCTCGGAGTAGGTACCGGGCAGAACGGAGACGGTGGCGATGCCGCTGTCCTGAGCTGCTTTAACAGCTACATTGATGGCGGTATAATCTCCAGATCCATCCGTAGCGACAGTGATGCATGATTTCGAACCTGAAGCAGTAGCCGATGTAGTCGTGAGGGGGGTTGAAGACGCAGAAGAAAGACGCGTGGTACTCAAAGTGGCATTCAAGGCACTACTCTGAGCAGCTGCAAACCCAAACAGGGCAGCAACAGCGAATGAACGCATAGCGAATGACGATCAACCGACGAAGACGGGAAGCGATCGATGAAGATTGGAAGTGCATGGTAGTTGACGATACTTAAGCTCAAGATCCTCACCATGGGTTCACGGGGCTGACTCCAAATCGGGTATACCACGACAACGTGGTCTGGATCCCGTTTACATTCTGACACTTCGGTAAATCCGTTTTCTACGCTTGTCGCCCGAGTCGTATATCGGACAGGGTAGATAGCCGGTGGGTCTCTCCAAAGATACCAGGGAGGAAAGCCACAATCGATATCCACTGCAGTATGAGATGCTCACGGTGGCAAGCCGTGTCGATCGACAGACCATCGCTGCTAATTTTCCGAAGATTGAAGCCTAGTTGCTGTGTAAATATTGATGATGCCGACTTTAGATTGGAACGGCGTCTGCTAACGGGTATAGAATGCAGGAACGAAAGCAGGATGGCATTTCAACTGTGGTAGGCTAGGCGCGTTCCTGCATGGCGTTCAGGAATAATCTTAGAAGTGTCGCCCGTTGCTTAACGAATTTCCACGCGTGCTAGCGCGAAGTGGCTTGCGTTCGGTGACGGTTCGGCCAATTTCACCATGCTGACAGGGCCGCACATCTGACGATGTTGAAGGCGAGACTCAAGAGATGAGCCGAGGCGGTGCTCAAGAGCAGACAGGATTGGTGTCGGGAGTGCAGGTGTCATCCTAGCGTCGATTGTGTAGGTGGTGTGTTGTACGACCCACTCCAGCATCGGCCTCTGGAGCTCTAAGAACCAGGGTGCCGTGGATATGAAAATCTTTCTGGAGAAGTAGCCAAGTACCCATGCCAGACCACGAGGTCATCGTAAAATGATCCAGCATTTCCTAGATAAGCGCGAAGAACCAGCGTTTTGGGGTTGGGTCGGTCCATCCAGTGTTCTGGGCGTCGGATCAGGGACCAAGTGGGCTAAGCTCTACGATTAGCGGCGAAAAAGTGGCGCGCCAAAAGCTTGGTAACTCAGTTCCTGGCTTTCGGTAGATGTGATAACAACTCCAGGGGCGGTTGGCGGTTATTCAGCTCGCTCTCGCACTCGTCCGGACAAGGGCAAAGAATTGTTCCTCCAATGAGTCTGGGTGTGGCTTTCGGGATGGGAGTCAGGATAGCGAGTTTGCTTTGTCGCGATAAGATATACAGTCCTCATCTGGTATGTGCGGCTGAGATTTCAAGACGTAGGGCCGAAGACCGTCGGGTACACTTCGCGGACGAACAGTGGTCGTGACGCGCGCTGATGTGCGCGTGGGTGGGCAAGGCTTCCATGCAACGTATATGTGGATCGCTCACCCAAGACCCAGAACATTGGGTCTCAACTTGGAGACAATTTACTTGGCTCAGGGGCATCTCATGATGGGGATTGTTCCGCGGGGCAGACATAGTGCTGTCTCGACCTAGGGAAAAGAAAGATGAAGTTTTTCTCAGTGTTGCGAGCGCGTCAAACGTCTCAACGCGTCATCTCCTCGGAGCGCCATAAACTTTATCCCGATACCTAGATTCGTCAGCGACGGTTTCATCTGACATTTGTTGTTCATCGCTGTGGATTCTCCCGAATGAGGTGGTCAAAAAGATCAAGGTGAAGTAAGCACATAATTATTCATTACTCATTCTCATCATCAGTAGACACCCGTCTACAAGGTATATCTGAATCCCTCAAGCCCCTCGATAATCTTGCCGCCGTTCGCAGCCCGCTTGTTGGCCATCCAGAACTTCAAGTTCAGCAACAGCGAGATGATGATAATCATGCCCGAAGCAATCATGCACGCAACAATACCAGGTACATAGGACGGTGCGTCTTGAGTCCTGAAGACAGTGCCGCCAATGATACCACCAACGCCTCCTGCACCGACCAGAGTAGCGCTGCAGAGAGCACGCTTCCATTGTCCACGGATGTTGTTTGCTTGCCAGGTGAGGATGCAGGGAACGTTTGCGTTTGCAGCGGCGGTAGCGAGGAAGACACCTGATCAGAGATGTTAATGGATGTGAACGAGAAGGACTGTTGGGGGGAGGTGAACTTACCGAAGTATCGGACGCCTACATTGGTACTGAAACCGATCATGGGTAGGCCGATGAGAGCGAGGACACCGTTGGCGATGACCCATGGACTGCGAATGTGGTACTTGTCTCCTGCCCAGGCGAAACCAAGCATGACAAAACCGGCGAAGACGTAAGGTGGTGCGATAAGACAGTTAGCGGCAGCGGGACTGAAACCCATACCGTCTTTCAGGATTATGGGAAGGAAGTAGGCGATGGCGTAGGTGATAGTCGTCGTGAACATGAAGATGAATGCGAAGCCCCAGACCTTGAGATCCATGGCTCCAGCAAGATAGCTCTTGAGGTTGAACGCCTCAGCGACGACGTCGTGGCGGTCTTCTTCGATGCGTGCAACGATGAAGTCAACCTCATCCTGGTTAAGGAACTTCTTCTGGGTCTTGCTGGGCTTGGCAGCCAGTTCGGGGAAGTCGACGATGAAGTACCATCCTACAATGCCAATCAATACAGTGATGACGCCCTGCATAATGAAGATCCATCGCCATCCGGAGAGACCTGGTCCGTAGCTGACAGGTGTAAGGGGTGCCTTCTTGGTGGGTCCGTAGTGCGGACCAAGCCAGTATGCTGCTTGGACGCCGTGGCCGCTGAGCAGAGAGAAGAGGTAGCCGAGAATACCTGAGAAGGCAGAAGACAGCATGCCAATGAGGAAGAAGACAGTGTTGCGCTTCTGGAGCTCGAATCGCTTGTACCAGCATGAGAGGAGGTATGCAGAACCTGGGAAAAAACCGGCTTCAAAGATACCGAGAAGGAGGCGAAGAGGGATCAGTGTGTGCCATTCCTTGACGAAACCAAAGCCGATCATTACTGCTCCCCAGATGATGACGATAGCAGGGAGGAAGAGTCTTGGACCCAACTTCCTTAGCACAACTGTAGCCGGTGGCTGGAGTGCGACGTAAGTGATGAAGAAGAGCAAGACGATGATGCTGTATCTCTCGCCAGTAAGCTTCAAATCGACACCCATGCCTGCGACCATGGCGACACCAAGGTTGGTCCGATCCATGAGCGAGACACAGTACATGCATCCGAGTGTTGGGATGAGTCGTAGATCAACCTTGCGGACGATCTTCTTCTGCTCCTCAGGTGTAAAGCGAGTAATGGCGGCATCGCTGGCGGTTGTGTCGGACTCAATGCGTTCCAAGGTGGTGACGTTACCCTTCTCTTCAGCGAAAGACGCCATGGCTGATGTTGGAGTCCTCTGAGACCCGGTAAAGGGGGCTAGATGTGGACCTCAATTGAGGGATGATGGAACCCACGAGGTGGAAAAAAGAAAAGAGGTAGAGAGATGACTTTCTGATTGAGAAGGATGAAGGAGGACCTACTTGCAGCTGCCGGATACTCGACTTCATATACACTTCTGCTTCCCCAGACTAATAGGCTCGCCTTCCCCAGATTCTTGCGGCGTCGCCTTCACCATACCCCAGACTCGTCAAACCTTAGCAGTCTGCATCCGATACTGACAAGCTCTCTAAGCTATCTCGCCTACTACCTATCGATTTCACCATGGTACGGAGTCTTGAGCCCATAGCTCCGGAGACGACCTACCACAGCGGTTAGCAGTATGAATACCAAGGAGCCTCAAGCAGCCTCAAGCAGAAAAACACCCGCGATAGTGCTGTCTGGGCCCGACAGTATGGCGGCGTTCACTCCGGTAGAGCGTGATGGCGCATGTCAACACGTTGTCGACAGTCACGCCGAGCCTATACCCCGCGTGCATAGCCATCAATATGGTAGGAATCTGGAGGTGGCTGTGATGCATTGGATACGTAGTGAAGTTTTGGGGCCTGGGCAAACACTTAGCGGGAAGTCCGCTGTGCGCTACGAGCACGTGGCGTGGGCCCAGACTCTCAAACCAAGGCCTGCAGCTGAGCAACTTGCCGAAATCCAGTGCCATCTGGAATTGGCAGGGCATCTTCCGCTGGTCCAAGGTGCGAATATCGAGATATTGATGTATCATGTGCGGAAAGGTTCCACAATACATGCGGTTCGACGCAACTCAGTTCAAGATCAACAATCATTGCATGAGCCCTTATTGTGCCCAACTGCACACAAGTTATGGTCAGTTTTGCGTATAGGTACATCCAGGAATTCGAGTTCTAGATGTCTTGGGCGTCCAGGTCCTGTTATGTTGGTTTAATGAGTTTGAGGTGCGCAGAGTGCGGAAAGTTCCATGATCGCACTTTGGACATTTGCCTAACCGGCCCTTCTTCCGCGACGCAACTGTCACGCTGCAAAGGATGAAGCTTCCGATACGACTTTAGTCGACGTATGCCTGAAAGTATCTTCGAACCAGCGGGTACTCCGACGGAACATGCCCTGTTTGTGTGCTTGGAGAATCTTGTGAACGTCCCAAGTGCTAGTGATGTTACCGACAGTCCTGTCGCTCTCGGATTGGAGTAGGGTTGAGGGAGTCTTGAAATTGTCATGCCGAGGTGTCATTCCAGCAATGTTATTGGACTTCAAGCTTGCCAATTCGAATGGCGCAATATCGTTTTCGGACGACCGTGAGAAACGCAACCACGAGTGTGTCGGCTGGTCAGAATATGGCGGTCATCGTGTTGCTTTAGTTTGTCGCTACCAGAGGCTCAACAAGTGTGTAATCTCTAGTCGAATTGTGTCCAAGGCAGTGCCGAGGTAAAAGACGCGTTGTGTTGTCAGCTGAAACAGAATATGTAGGTTGACAAGATGGCAGGGACCGACGAAGAAACAAGCGCTACCTTTGAAGATCTATGTAGTTCAGATTACCGAGAGTTAGGTAGTCATATCCGAGGATGTGTTGCAATGGCGTCGTTGATCAGTGATCAACAAACTATGCCGATCTGCCTTTGAGTCGAGAAGATGTCACGTGACCTGCGGGCTTGAGTCAGTCTATCACATCATATGATGTACAACTTTCAACATGCTACCTTGACTCTTCCCGTCTGAAAACACCGACCTTTTGAAAATCAGAGTGACAAGAAGTCTATACTTTTGAAAGTCTCACTGGTTCGATCTATCCGTTCCTAGACCTATTTCTATCGAGTTTCCAGAGTTAAGAAAATTGCGATCAGGGAAATCGAAGGTCGTGGTGAAGTGATGTTTGTTCGCGACCATCCTAGGTAAGGATCTTTGCGTCTCCTGAAGTTTACTGTAGTATGTTGTGCCGCCGTCCATGCTATATCAGTTGTGGCTTCCTCTTGGTTTCTCAGACGATTGGTTTGTTTGGGAGCTTCTCATGGAGCAACAGAAGCGCTTAGCCTTCTTTCAATTTCTATGCTAAAGCGCCAAATCTCAACCTTGAGCGATGCCCAGAGCGCGATTTATTATGAAGGTTGCGCGTTAGAAGGTGGTTGCGGTTAGTGGCGAAAATGCTAGCGTGTACAATAATCAGTAGTGGAGTCATTGTAGGGCTGTTTGTTACACGGGGTTAGGCTATACTTCTCTAGGCTCGGTCCGTACTAAGGCGAGGTAGACTAAAGCGGTAGTCCGTGAGGTATCGTATGGAATGATCAGGTGGAAAAGAGTTATCGTTGTAACCA
>NW_026260279.1:0-23392 GCF_024291825.1 Alternaria postmessia
GTTTAAGAGCTCTAAACTGAACTGACTGATAAGACGAGAGCTCTAAACTGACACTGAACTGACTGCCAAGCAATCAGTCAGTCAGTCAGTCTCATCAGTTTGGATTGATTGTTAGCAACTCTGACTGGACTTCATCTTCGCGATGTTTGCAGGATCAGCACCTTCACCCTCAAGCCATCGCTCGGGTCGAAAGATATCCGCGTCTTCTCCGAAAGTCTCCTTGTCCTGATGCAGGACCCATGCATTACAGCCAACCACGACTCCTCCAGGCACATGATGCCCATCTATAGTGGCACCCTGTGGCGGTGTGATACGTTCGAGAAGCAAGCCAACGGCTGGATGCATTCGGAAAGACTCAGTAATGACGGCGTCGAGGTAGATGAGCTTCTTGGCAGCGGAGAAAGGAATAACATCATCCGCACCAGTACTATCTTGGAGTGATGCCAAAGCACCTGAATCGTGTGCGTCATCGATCTCCTCCATCAATCTCCTGTATACGCGTGGATTTTTCAAGAGGTAGTAGAAGACGCCAGCCAAGCTGATGGAAGTGCTGTCAGAACCAGCAATGATCAAGGATGCGCACATAGCGGTGATTCGATCATCAGTCAGAAACTCCGGGTTCTTGTCCTGTGATTGCAAGAATCGTTGGAGAAAGGTGACACCCATCTCGCTGGAAGGTTTCTTTGCTGTATATTGTTTCTGATTAGCCGATACCTCGTCTTGCCTTGCCAAAGCAAACTTGATAATCGCCGCGTTTGGGCTGACTGGCCAGAGATTTATACTCTCGAGGAATAGTTTGATTGGGTTCTTGACAAGGACACGATCCCACCAGGGATTTTGGCCTACCACAGTGCCATAGTCTTGGAATGAATCCACCGTAGCGATGATGTCTGCGACGTCTTTATTCTCTTGGACGAAACCAAGTCGCTTGGACCAAGTAATCTCCCCGATAACGTCGAACGCGAAGTACTGAATCCACGTAGATAATGGACAGATATCCTGTCCTTTGACGTAAAGCTCTTCTGTACGCTTGAGCCAATAAGATGAACAGCTATTCACAAGCGGTTCAAAATCCAGTAGTGTCGATAGAGCGAACGCATGGTTGACAGAGCGTCTCAGGCGAGCATGATGGGTTTCTGATCTTGTCGAGAATCTGAAAATGGCGTATGTAAGCATCTAGCACCTGCAAAAACGTGTCGTATTCGAGCTCACAGATTGTAGACAATGCTGCCTTTTTTCAGGACAGCAAAGACATCGTAATATCCACTCTGGCGTTGATCAGTTCCATCTAACTGGGCTATCGGTGCCGTCAAGACTGACCTTCGTAAATCCTTTATTCAGTCCGTATATATCCTGGATAGCAGATGGCTTGCCAAACGACAAAACGTTGGGTCCGACTCGGACAACGTCGCCATACTTCGCATGTAATTTGCGGTATGTAACATGTGTGTCTCGCTTGTATACATCCATCGCACGCCATATATTCGTCAATGACGCGAAATAAGGCCCAGGATATTTGCTAAGACCTTTCTGAAATCTTTGTGCCAATAGGTAACAGATCAACGAAGCGACAAAAACCGCGCAAGTGGCCAACATCTTGAAAGGAACCAAAGCCTTCGATACTGTAACAGTAACACACAACTAACGAAGTCATAGTGAGATCCATATGATACTTGGGAAAATATATAGCTGCTACGACCGTACGATCATAGGGTTTGACGGACGATAACTTCAACTCGATAACAGCGTCAATGGGTCGGGTCGATGGTTAGACCAGTTCCGATCCCGAGCCGCCGGCAGTGGTTGTATCAGTTTCCAGTTCGAGCCGATGATTGAGCCGAACTGACTTCCGAGCCGATCGGTAACAAACAACTGACCAGGCCGCGTTCCAAACTCTACAGAAACACCGCTATCACGCGTCGCATCATCGGCGAAGTATGTCGAGCGTAGTAGCGGGTTCGCACATGATATCCCGGTCAAGTGCTTATAAACCTATGAACCTTCGAAGCTGTCCGTCCTCCAGGGTTACTTCACCAGAACTTCATATCCGCAGCAACCTCAACTCGTACCACATGATCATGTCTTCAGTTGATCGCCACACCTTGCCGAATGGCTCTCGACCCATCGAAGCCGTCCGAAACAATGGGCCCGACGATTTGGCATTACAGCGCTGGAAATTACGCGAGATGGCTGAAGGATGGCCTATGTACCGCGATGCATGCGAATGGGAGAACTTCGATTCTATATTCCACGACGACGCACATATATACACTACATGGAGCGGCCGCGTGCATTACAAGAAGTTCTTCGAAATCTCCAAAGCAGGCATGGATAAAGGCGCCTTCATCATGCATAGATGTGCCGGAGCCAGTACTGACATTCGACCCGACGGTACTCGGGCTGTAACGAAGCTTAAGTCTACTATCACGCAGCGCTTCACCATTGACGGCTGCGAAGTCGATGTGGAGTGTGACTGTCGCTTCTGCTACCTGTGGGAGAGAAACGACGTTGGCGAATGGAAGGCTAGGCTTGTACGGCATTGGTACGAAAAGGACAAGATGATCCCGGTGAATCCGAATAAAGTCCCCGTTTTGGACGAAGCAAGATTGGCGACTTATTCGCCCGGCTATAAAATGCTTGCTTACGGTCAGGAGGAGACGATGGATGGTATCAAAGTCCTCCACGGCATGCCGGGACATCGCCGTGAAGATGCGGGGACACCTTCTCGTGAGGCGCACGACAAGCTGTATTTCCAGTGCAAGAAGTGGCTGGACGGAGAAACTGTTCGGGCGGAGGACTTTTAGACCGGTCTCATGAGAACCAATGTACACATTCTAGTTGCGGAGCAACGTGCTGTTTTTTCTTTCTGTCATGGGTAATGTAATGGTGTTTGACGGATAAGCACAGGCGTGCTCAAAGAGGCCATCACTAAGTCGGATCCCAGGGACACAAGCGCGCCCCACCGCCTCAGGCGTGAACTTGTACCATCCGCATCCTCACTCTCCATCGTTCTCCACATCGTCCGCTTGCGATGCGCTACTACTAACCATCTAGACTTACGCCACGCTTTTCTCATTTGACTCCAATCCGGTGCGAATGCAATCCATTGACTCCATTGTGCATAGCTGCGAAAGTCGGCACATGCAGATCCTTACCCTCCTGCACGAGGAAGAACAAGATCAATGTCGCACGGCATTATCAATCCGACCACGCGGTATCACCGTCTTATAACCCTCCGTTTGTCGATTATGGAACCATAGGTTGTATTGCATGGCATGCTCACAGCTAGGATATGCATTCGACTGCACCTACTACACCTACAAGTCCATTGCGTTATCCGAGCGATCGCCAAACCAAAGCATACATCATGCTGATGGTGAGTAACACAATCCATCGATAGTTTTGGCCGGCAGCGGTAGAATGGTAGGAACCTACTAGTCTCCTCTTCACCCCCACTCAACATATACCTGGCATCGTGACAAAAGCCTAATGCGCCACCTTGAAAACGAAAAGCACAAACTTTCATTACCCGCCAATGGCTCGAAGCGTCGTTAGTCGAAACGCCACCTCCGCACTCCACACTTTAGACTCATGTTCAAGTCCGGGGTACGACAGGCTAAGCATTTGGAGGCACTATCGGCAGATATTGCGACAAGGGGGTCGACACATGGATAACGATCTGCATATCAGTCTGGGATGAAGTGCACACGCAAACGTGAAGCAAGAAAGCAGAATTTCCAATCTCTGGGAGGTGGAGCCAACTCCCAAAGTCCAGCCTTTTCTTGATACTGCCCTACTTCTCCGTTTTAGCATCGCAAAAACAACAACCACTGCTTGTATCGCGTTCCTTGTTCTATCGAACCGTCAAACAACAGCTACCATGCCCGACCTAACCTCGAGCCTTCTCTCCAACTGGAAATGTCTAGCAGCATGCACTCTCGTCTCCATGTCCCCCTTCCAATACGGCATCGACTTTGGCGCCATCGGCGGCCTACAAGCCATGCGCGGCTTCCTTGAAATCTTCGGCCACCCAGATCCCACCGTACCAACCGGCTACAACATTTCTACAGAGCGCCAACAGCTCATCTCCTCGTTGATGACGCTAGGTGCTTTCCTCAGCTCCTCGTTCGCGGGTGTCTTCGCAACGAGGCTGGGCAGGAGACAGTGTCTTTGGATGGCCAGTGTGCTCTGCTGCGTTGCGAATATCGTCATGATGACTACGACGAGTATGGGAGGTTTGTACGCAGGGAGACTGCTGATTGGTATCGCGAATGGATGGTACATGACATTTTCGCAGTTGTATATCCAGGTTCGTTTCCTTTCCCCCTTCTTTCTTTCTCCCACCCACCTTCTTTCACACACTTTCGCTGACGAAAAGGGATACAGGAATCCGCACCAGCGCGCTACCGCGGTCTCATGATCTCCGTCTTCCAGATATGGACCTCGATTGGCACACTCATCGGCACCGTCATCGACAACGCGACACACGACATGCAGGGTCGTAACTCATACATCATCCCGCTTGGCACCATCTTCATCGTCCCGTTCTTCATGTCCATTGGCATGTTTTTCATCCCCGAGTCGCCGCGTTGGCTCATCCTGGTCGACAGACCAGCACAGGCTGAGAAGGCACTACTCTGGATGCGTCCCCATCCCGAAAGCGTACCCGGAGAAGTAGCAGAGATACAAGCTGCCATTGACGCGGAAAAAGCTGTCAAGTCAAGCGCGAATTTTCTGGATATCTGGAAGGATCCTGTGGATCGGCGACGCACGTTGTTGGCTATTGCGGCGGTATCGACGCAGGCCGCATCTGGTGCTATGTTTATGATTGCGTACGGAACGTACTTCTTCCAGGTCAGTACCCGCGCTTTCATTGTTTTTTTGACCTGGTGGTGATACTGACAACATATAGATGGCCAACGTCGGAAGTCCTTTTATGAATTCGTGCATCTTGACCTCGGTGGGTGTCCTCGCCATCATGGTGAATAGTAGCATCATCTCCAAGATCGGCCGTCGGCGCGTTTTTCTCATGACTGGTCTTTCAATCTGTGGCGTTACACAGCTTATCATTGCGGCCGTATACCATGTCAATCCTGGGACTACCGGCACGGGAAAAGTAAGAGTCGTCTTTTTTCTCTCTAAGCATCAATCTAGGTTCCTTCACTGACGTTTGCACAAGGTCATCGTTGGTCTCTCAGTCGTGTACATCATAGGCTACAACGGCATGATCGCCGCCTACGCATGGCTCACCGGCGGAGAAATCCCATCGCAGCGTCTCCGTTCATACACATTTGGAATCGCATCTGCAGTTGGTTTCGCAGGTGCCTGGCTAGCCACTTTTACAGCTCCCTACTTTATCAATCCCGAGTCGCTGAACTGGGGACCCGAGTACGGTACGTGCAGCAATTTCCCTATTCACCCATAACCTCCCCCTCGTTCACACCCAAGCTTACTAACATGCTTTTTTTTTTTGCAGGCTGGATCTGGGGCCCGTCTTGTTTTATAACTGTCATCTGGGTCTACTTTTACCTCCCCGAGATCAAGAACCGCACGCTCGAGGAAATCGACGAGATGTTTGAAGCTAGGCTCTCTGCGCGCAAGTTCAGAAAGTATGTTTGTACCGGGAGGGTGCTGGCTGGTGATGGGGATGACAAGCTTGGTAGTGAGAGAAGGGATAGCGACAAGGATGGTAGCGAGAAAGATCAGGTTGTACACCGGGAGGTTGTTGATGTAGGAGAGAAGGGCGCATGAGCTGGAAAGGAGATTGTCATGGAGGTGTGAGAGATTTGATGTTACAGTGGCTAAAGACACGGCTTGAGGAAATGATAGCTGAGCACATGGACTTGCAAGACGTGTACCTTGACTGTGTATCGTTTGAATGCTACTCCTCTGTTCAAACCTCCGCATTATGTACCGGCGTTCTCGACATCCTTCCCGCACACACAGCACCTACCAGACTCAACCACAACCGGCGAAAACACGATACTCAAATGCCGTCCATCTACGCACCAACACCACACTTCTTTATCGCCTCATCCCCCATCTCCTCAGCATACTTCTCCGCATCATGCTGAAACACCCAATCCTCCCTCGGAAACTGGATGAGCGTAGGATCCTTCTTCACCTTCTCCCAATCCGTCTTGTGCCACATATCCCTCGTCGTCTCCCCCGTCTTCTGCACCGCCTTGACACGGTCATACCGTATATCCTGATACGCCCTCAGCGCACCTTTAACATTCTCCTTGCCAGCTTTCCGCAGCAACACAGCAAGCGTCACGCCATCTTCCAGCGCCTGCGTCGCACCCTGCGCGCTCGTAGGTAAGAAAGGGTGTGCAGCGTCGCCTAGCAGGCAGATTCGGCCGTGGCCTGGTGCGGAACCGTAGCCGCTGACCCAGTTGGGTAGTGGGTCTCGGTACACGAGTTTCCAATCTACGAGTTTCTCTTCCGGGGTCTTGGACACGATTTTCCAACACATGGGGTCCCAGCCTTCGAGCACGGTTTTGACGTCGTTGAGGTAGCCGGGGAAGGACCAGGATTCGTCAATGTCGTGCGAGTCGCGGTGGGTGAGCACCCAGCAGCAGTCTGTGCCGTTTTTGATGGTGCTGAAGAGGAAGTGGACGTCTGGGCCTGGGTTGGTTGTCAGTATGAGATTAGGGTTCGAGGGGAGGGGAAGGGAGGTGTACCGATCCAGCCGTTGAAGGTATCTCCGTTGTCGCAGAATTGCTTGGTTTCCGGATCTGCCATCATATCCTTGTTGCTGAACCATGCTCGCCAGACAGCATACCCACTGCTCTTCGGCTTGTCTTCGTATCCCAGCACCAGTGTTCTTGCCTTGCTCCTGACACCATCACTCGCAACCACCAGATCACCAGCGACCCTCGTCCCATCCTCCAGCACGATACCCGCTTCCTTCTCATCCTCCCAGTACTTCTCTACCCTCTGCCCCAGGTTGATCTCCACTCCAATCTCCTTTGCGTAGTTAAACACAATCTCGTGCAGCTCGCCCCGGTGTCCGTTGAAGTTTGGCGCCTTTTCGTCGCGTGGCGGCGTCTTCTGGTTTATGACTATCTCGCCGGTGTCCCATTTGTGGATGTTGAAACCGTATTCGGTAAGGTCGATGGAGATGCTGCGCATGTCGCGTGCGACGCGTCCGTCGCTCCAGCGCGCGAAGATGCGACCGGCGTTGGGGCCGAAGGTTATGATGTCGCCGAGGATTTTGAGCGAGGGGAAGGATTCGTAGATGACGGGGGTGTGGCCGTGGCGGATGCATTCTATGGCTGCTGTGAGGCCGCCGAAACCTGGTCGTGGTTGTTAGGGGTCGTACGTAGTAGGTAGTAGGACATGTACCTGCGCCGATGATGATGACTTTGATGCCAGTCTTCGGCTTCGCGCCATTGGTGACGGGGCCATTGCCATTGGTCTCTAGAGAAGACATGGTGGGTAGTTTGGTGTCGTCGATTCTCGCACGGAGTGGCATGCGCGAGTTTGATAGAGCGTCACGACCAGAACAGGAGTGACACAACGCGCTTGGTTGCGAGAAAAGGCTCGAGGTGTCTGAACGCGTCGACCGGGTATCCGTTCGCGCAGCGTGGGGCTTGGCCAGCCTGCATCTACCGACGATATGGCAGTGTACCCATAGCCTCAGCTACTTCATCCAGGCGAGATGATACCGATGGCCGAGGGTGCAGGCGTGGGTCGTGGCGCCATGGGCTTGCAGACGTTGGACGCTTCTCGCGGCATGTCTTCTCCGTGGGGTGGATTTGTATTGTTGGGGAGTGGATCGACATATCTGCCGGGTAAAGAGTGTTGACGCGTGACGCGAGGTTATTGGAGTTGTGAAGGGAAGCATGTCCCTGCCCCACATCGTGTTAAACCTCCCCGCACTGTACCCCGCAGCGTCCATTACAACTGCGCCTTGCCATTTCCGGATGGACCCCGTTCTGAGAGTGTGATGCAGTAGACGCTGATGCGAGTCTGAAGTTGGCATGCATTCTGATGCCAGTAGTCGAAAGTAGCTGTGATGAAGCTTGGGCCCTCTGTCAATGGGTGACGCGAACCGACCTGCAAATTACGAGGAAGGAATACATGGCGGGGCGGGCATGGTGTAGTCCTGTTGTTATCATTTCGAATCTATAACCCTACAGAAGGTATCATATATCAAAGTTGACGTCGATGGATCTGCTGGACATTGTGAAGGTATCACAAGTCACCATGTCGACCTTGACACATCCAGAATGGAACCAGGAGACGGGCGGCCTCGAAGTCGCGAAAGCCTTCGCTGACCAGATCCGAGGGAAGAGTGGTAAGAAGCCTGGTATCGTCACACTCATGAGGCACTGAGTTGATAGGACAATAGTACTCATCACCGGTGTATCACCCGAAAGCATCGGTTCTTCCATAGCCTTCTCCATCGCTTCCCAAAACCCAAAGCTCGTCATCCTCGCCTCGCGCACAAAGTCCAAACTAGAACAAGTACTCAAGAATGTCAAAGATGCCTATCCAGACGTCGCTCTCAAAATTGTTCTTCTCGATTTGATGTCCCAAGAATCTGTTAGAACCGCAGCGAAGGAGGTCTCGCAGTTGACAGACCGCCTAGATCTGATCATCAACAATGCGGGTATCATGACACCGACGCGCCAAACGACCAAAGAGGGCATCGAAGGGCAATTCGGCGCGAACCACACCGGCCACTTTTTACTCACCAACCTGCTCATGTCTCAGCTTTTGGCGTCGGTATCGTCTTCGAAGGATGGTGCGACACGCGTCATCAACCTCACTTCTCTGGGCCACCGACTCAGCCCAGTGCGCTTTTCCGATTACAACCTGGAGAAAAGCAATGAGGAGGTGCCTGAGGCAGAAAGACATGTGCCATTACCCCCGGCGTTTTCTAAGACCGCAAGTGACGGGTATAACGGGTATGTCGCGTACGGACAGGCGAAGACGGCGAACATCTTGTTCTCCGTAGGCATCAATGAGAAATTTGGAGACAAGGGAGTGAAGAGTTATGCCGTGCACCCTGGATGTGAGTACCCGACTACGACAGGACTGATTGGTCGTTCATGAGTGAGCTTGCTGACGGCATAGCCATCTGGACTGGTCTCAGTCGCGACTTGGATACAGATGGTGAAGCTGCGATTAGAAACACGAGCCCGTTCTGGAAAAACCATGATCAAGGGGCTGCGACAGTCCTAGTCGCGGCACTAGACCCTGCTTTGGACGGTAAGTGCATTCTTGATCGCGCTATGCACGTGCTGACACAATGTCAGAGTCGAAGGGCGTTTTGCTGCATGACTGTCAGATGTGCGACGCCATGCCGTATGCGACCGACACAAACTTAGCCGAGCGGCTGTGGACGTTGAGTGAGAAGTTGGTTCAGAGCAGCTTCAAATTGTGACGCGACGAATACACTGAAGTAGGAAAGAGTTCAGGAACCATAGCGAAGAGGAGAATGATATGATTGTCGAGATAGAGACCTAGACTGACAACAGCCAATCCTAGCATGCAGCAATGGGGATAACAGAAGCAAACCTGTGCATAGCATGTTCTTCTTCCATGTCCTCTGCCAGATCTCTCATATGCCTCAGACTTTTTTGCGTGTCGTCGTGATAACGCCCCAGTTCCTTTTCGCGCGCCTGGTATACCTCTGTAACGACGCCATGAGCTTCCAAGAACCTCCCCATATGCTGTAAGAGAATGGCGCGGAACTCCAAAGCTTTTATAGTTCCTAGATGAGTGTCTCCGAGCTCTTTGCGCATGAGTGGAAGGGCTGACGCGATGATAGACTCTGCCTCGCGGAACTTATTCTGATCGTGAAGAGCAGTGGCCAGGTTGATATGTGTGTTCAAAGTATCCGGGTGCGATTCTCCAAGCCTTGCCTGGAATAATTCGATAGCTTCGCGGTATATTGCTTCAGCCTCCGAGTGGCGGCCTTGCTGGTTGAGCGTGATGGCGAGATTTGCTTTGCTTTTGATGGTCTCGTGGTGGTGTGGGCCCAGGATGCGCTGGCGTTTCCTGTACACGTAGCGATGGCTGTGTTCAGCCTCATTAAGCTTGCCCTGAAATTGAAGCGTGATGCCAAGATTACTCCTTGCCGCAATGACGAACAGATCGTCTCCACCGTAAGCTTGAAGCCATCCTTTGAGTGAACTCTGGAATAAG
Organism: Alternaria postmessia; assembly: GCF_024291825.1. Lineage (NCBI taxonomy): Eukaryota > Fungi > Ascomycota > Dothideomycetes > Pleosporales > Pleosporaceae > Alternaria > Alternaria postmessia. The sequence goes on from NW_026260279.1 coordinate 10,159, forward strand.
TTACTCGCCCTTTCATAACGTCCCTGGGTTAGTAGCACTATCCCCAGATTATTTGCGCTTACTAATGTATCGGGGTCATCATGTCCAAGTTTCCTCCTTTTGAATCGTAGAGCTGTGCGATGGTAATGCAACGCCTCGCGATCATTCCCCATGGCATGGTGCACAAGCCCCAGCCCGTTGATGCTGTGTAGAGTGGAGATATCTGATCGACCGAGAACCTTGTCTCTAGAATGTCGAAGTTTCCGGAACATGTGTAATGCCGTGTTGAGATTGCCAAGCAACGCGTGTGCGACCGCTTCTTTACCACTAAGCGCTGTCTCCGCTTCGAAATGTGTAGGCAGAACTGCTTTAGACCATGTCTTGATCTTTGAGAGAACGTCCAACACGCATACATATCGGCCCGCTGTGAGAAGATACATGCAATACCGTGTAGCCAGGTTTACGGTCTCTTCAAGTGTAGGATCGTCCACCGGGTATTGCATCGAGGTTTCCAGTATAGTGGCGACGTCTATCTGTAGCCTGTGACCATGCTGGAGATTATGCACATTGGAAAAATGCATGTCAAATTCGATGCTGGCCGTACGTAACATGAATTTGTCGTGCATCAGGCGCCTTCCTGTTGTCTGTAGCTCTGGTCGCATGCCTGTCTTCGAAGGGGTTGTGTTCTGGTTGGCAGTGATACTAGCGAAGGAGATATTAGCAGCGAGCTGAACTCATGAGCTGATGGAACTTACAACGAAATGAATGCTTGGGTAAGCAGACTGTAATTGCTTCTATACGATGATATGAGACGCTCCACCTTCTCACCCTTCAAGATAACAAAAACGCTGTCCGATAGAGTTGACCGTTCCTGTAGAGGAACATCCATCCGAAAGGTCTGTAGCAACAAACACAACCTGTCGGCATCCTTCCGACATTGCTTCCATAGTTGAGTAATGTTTGGTGTACAGCTGAGGGCCTGGTGTTCAATGTCATCAAGAAGACCGGCCATCGTTTGGGATGAGATCAACCACTCCTTGACCGTTTCCGATCTATGGCGTAGGTTGTGAGAAAGTCGTGATGCAGTGTGCCCGGATGCAACAGTATAATGAGCTAGCTGCGTGGCGGCAGCTAGACCGCCCATGATGGCTAATGCTTCTACCATTTCGCGATTCGAGATAAGATGAGATTGTTTGATTTGAACAATCAGTTTCTCAGAGGGATAACTGAACATTAATTAGAATAGGGCAAAAAGGCAAGTCTGAGTGACACGTCTGTCACACACACACACACCACACCGATGGTCATAACTAAATGATGATAGACTTACAGCTTATTGGCCATATCCGTATGGCATGCAGCAAGGCTGCATATTACGTGCAGCACGCTTGGCGCGCAGTGATTCACCGGTTATCCCGTGACGTAGGCGAACTCCAAATTGTGGGAGATAAAGACCGCATGCCTATGAACTTTCGAAAGACGGTTTCGCGAATCCCAGACTTTCAGCGAAGTATCGTTCGAGCTTCTTAACGGAATCCCCAACGACTCTACCGATGTTGCGAACTTTGACGTTGTGCTCGATCGTGTATGGTTTTGCGAAGTTAATGCGAGACATTACGTTGACGTCAACATCTGGATTCTCAACTTTGATCTCTATGGGTTCTTTAGAAAGATCCTCGCCCTTCTCGTGCAGCACGACTTGATTGCCCTGTGGAATCACAGCTGCATACTGATTTGCGATCACGCCAGGTTTGGTGGTTCCTTGGCCAGAGTACGTACTGATGCGCAAGCAGACGGAGAAGGTCGATCCCGGTCTCACCACTACGAATCTGGCAGCCTTGGTGAATGGAGTTCCAGATGAACCGCTAGGTTCCGTCCAGGGGGTCATGAAGATGCGATCTTTCTTGAAGAACTTACGAGGGTTCGTAACGTCGTCAAAATCTATACGGGTCAGCGACAGGTCATAAGGTAGCCAGCTAGCGTACCAGGTTTTGTCCTTGGTACCGATATAAGAGAAGAGATGGAAGAATTCAAGTCTTGCATAAAGTCAGGATGATCTGGCTGCGGGCCATCATAAATGGTGGAATGCCAGTAAGATAGCAGAAGTGGAAGATCATCTCCATGCACAATACCGACATCCTTCACCTTTACATTGTATTGTATGGGATGGTGGATGCCGAAGTAAACGCGACACGCAGTCGCGAGAGGATGCTGATACTCTGTCATTACCACACGTATCGGGCTTTTCTTCAAGGGCGCTTCGCCGACTACCAGATGTGGAGAATACCCATCGCTATAAATGATGGCGTGTTCGTCAGGATTGACACCTGGCTTAGTAGTGCCTCGGCTTCCATAGGAGAATATTGGACTTGGGTATGTTAGCATATGATAACGTCCCCTCGACGAGCATATCCTTACATTGCGAAGCAGAATTCTCTTCTGCGTTTCACAACGACGAATCGGCGGATATGAGTGAACACGTATTCACCATATCGAATCTGAGATAAACTGTCGTTGTGCTGTGCTTGCTTGGAGTTGCCACTTGCAGCCTCGGTAAAGAGCATCGAAAAGACCTATTCTGAGTAAGTTTTATTAGAGGGTGTGCTCTTGGGGGCATCCTACTCTGCCCTCCTCGAAAAAGGTACCTGTGCGTACGCAAAAGCCTTTCTAAGTGTTAGCCGCCTCAACGAGAATGTAAGATTATCTCGACCCACTGGAATCGAGTTGACCATATGATTGACCCATTTGTGAGTACACAGAGCTATATGTTCCCTGAGTGACACCACCTTGATGTTCGTCCTGAGTAGCTGTAGCTAGTGATTGCAACGAGTCGGATCTCATATGTGCTTGGTGTATTGGTCGATTCTTGCCCTGCACTTGAGTAGTCTGCTGCGACAGCAGTCCCCAGTCGAAGTCCTTCCAGCCTTGTCCTTCTATGAACGTGATGAGCTACATAGAAGCGTTGGTCGATAGAGGCGTACTCACCGACATAGTGCTTCCAGCAGTATCGCCCTTGTTGTGCATTCCACTCGCTATAGAGATACCTTTGAGCTTGTACATTCCATTCTGGCTGGCGTTGAGGTTGAGACATCTTCCCAGTGTTTCACCGCCAGATTAGCCGCCGAGATTTGAGGTTCTCCAGCAAGAGATTGCTTGATTGTGCTGAGAGAGGGATGATTTAGCAGCGCTAACTACTAGCGGATAGCGGGGAGATAGCGGGCGCGTACTCATCCCCCCGGTAATTAGGCAGGTCAATTAATGTACCTGCAGTAGAGCTGCATCCTTCTCTCTCAAGAAGGCAAAGAACACCGAGAATTACCGTTTACATCATCTTTCCATCTCGCCATCCATTGCTTTTTGCATCAGGCTGCGCAGCGGTACAGTTGCCGCATTTCGTTTAGGTGCCTACCCTCAGCCGCCTACCTCCAGCCTATCAACAACAAACACATCACCCACACCTACTGCAGGAACGCCAATGGGGCAAGTTCTTACTGTAAGAAAACTTTTCCCGCTCTTTCGTCTTAGGGTGCAGACTTCCGTTCGCAATATCTGATCGTTGGTAGGCTGCACGGCTCGCTGTGCCCCAGGGAGATAGCGACCCGTGCAATGTGCCCGCGCGCCCAAGTCTACCGTGGTTGCGATGCTTGAAACCGCCAGCAGCGCAGCACTTGCGCGACATTGCGCATAACGGTTGCGCTGATCATCAAGACCCTGTTGCACATCAAAGTCGGTTCGTTCCAACCCTCAAGGCTAGCAGTCATCCCACGTTGTCTACTGTTCTTGAGCGGGTGAACCGACTACTTCTCTTTGTTTACAACGTTTACGACGCTTCCGCCCTCACGACGGACATACATGGCGACAGCTGCCGCAAAACGCTATCCACAAGCGAACATGGACACGACCACATGGCAGTCCTTCGCATCGCATGGACGGCAACTATCCTTTCCACGCAACGTTTCGACGCCTGCATCCTCCAGATGCGATTTCATTTGTTTATCAACGTCATATTTGCTTTTTCTCGTCCACGCAGATTTCGATACCCACACGGAACAGTGACACGCGTCACTCAGCTCCCGAACACACCTCCACCGCGTCCAGAACCAAACCCTTACCCGACTGGACCTTACCAGGACAGTCTTCCACAGCCTACCACCACTCCCAGTGTTACTGAGCGGGATCTCACATCTAATCTTCACAGTTCATACCATCGAAAAGCAAATAAGAAGCCGCCGCCACGCCCTGAGCCTACGCCATATCCGACGGCGCCGCACCAGAGCAGTACCAAAACATCCAACGATCCACCACCACGTCCTGCACCTAATCCGTACCCGACCGGGCCGCATCAAAGCTAGGTCAGGGACGGCCTGGAACCAAGGGGAAATGTAAGCTTTCGATCAACAGGGTCCTCAATGCACATGCTAACATCCTTAGGCAGCTGCAGCATAATCCTATGCTTCGCAAGCAGCCGCTCCCACTGCCACCGCTTCGACACTCCACACGAGCCTACCCTCGGTCGACGATTGCGCACACATACACTCCACTCATTTCACTTGATCGCATGGAAAAGGGGAACATCATAATGAGGACTATTGTAATGAGGGTTACTGTAACGGGATTCTGTATGGAAACACCCATGCTGTTATTTGGCTTCATGGACAAGGACTTTACGTGTATATGTATTATTACTGCGGGCTACTATCTTCACAATCAATATCGTCTTGCCCATCTGCTTCCATTGGGAGACGACCTCTTTCGCGTACACGAATGCCTAGTTGCGCGTCTCATCGAGGTCGATGATGTCACCCTGCAGCTGTACCACTGCGCGTCCGATAAGATAAGCGCGTGCACATACCATCGCGTTTCGGTATTATTGCTGCCTTACACTCTTGCTAGCAATCCCTAGTATTGTCTTACGCTAATTTTACATGTCATGGCCTCGCTGCTACGAGCTTTCCTATACCTCACACATTTATCTGGCTCCACGCGACTGACACGCAAAGTCCCATACCCTTCGATGGCCTATAGAGTTCTACTTTTCACTACCATCTTATTATCTGTCCTTTCGCGATTATGTTCTCACATCGCTAGGAAACCGTGGTACAATCGCATGTATTGCCCGCGTGCGGCCACTTCCACTCGTTCCGCCGCTGCTTCCACGCGCCGTATACGAGTCCACCTGTCGGACGAGATTTGCTTTGTTGCATACACACTGGCTTGAAATGAAGGGTTGCATGGATGACAGGAGCTTCATATCGCTGGATCCCTGCGTGGATAGGGCCTCATTCATGTCGAATTATTGCTTGCATAGGGGAAGAACAGATGTACGGACTGTTCTTGCGGAAGCGATGAATTTTCATGTCACACGTCTGCTTTGCGTGTCACTGTCGCATGCTCCTGGATATCCGTGCATAAAACGACTGCCGTCCAACTAGCTTCGCGTCATCGTGACTACTGACAATACGTACTGCCCCTTGCGCCGAACACCAAGTGGAAGGAAACATCCCTAAACATCATCGTGATAGTAGAAGGTCTGGCATGCAAACCGTAAAGGAAGAGCGCCTGCGCCTAGAACACGTAAGAGATAATGATGTGAGAGTCTTGCCCACTCGCCACTAGCTCTGCTTCCAACTCCGCGAGGTATCTCCTACTGTACATCGTGTCTGGATGGTTTTCCTCCAACATCGCTTTCTGCATATTATAAAGTAATGCCATCATCCCCAACGCCTCTTCGAGTCTATCTTGCCAATGCAAGAGCGTAGCCAGATAGTGTATTGTCTTGAACGTTTCCGGATGACCCTTGCCATGCTTCTCTTCCAATGTATCGAGAACTTCTCGTATCAACGCTTCTGCTTCTGCAAATTTGGACTGCTGGTGTAGAACGTAGGCAAGGTTGCGGAGAGACTTGATGGCCTGCGGATGTGACGGGCCCAGTTCTGTTTTGTATGTTTGGCAGATGTTGTGAAGGAGCTGGACTGATTCGTCGTAGAGACCTTCTTTCTGGAGCTCCAATGCTAGATTACCTTTGCTCTTCAATGTATCTGGGTGTGTCGAACCCAGGGCAACCTGTCGGCCTTTCAATGCAGCCTCATGTAGCCGCCGAGCTTGTTTAGACCGTCCTTGTAGCCCCCTGAGAACACCGAGATTGCTCTTACTGACGAGGACGTCGGGATGTGAATCTGGAAGCCTTGCTTGTCGTCCGCGCAACGCTTGGACAAGATAGATCTCGGCTTCTTCGAAGTTTCCTTGGCTTTCCAGTGACAGCGCAAGATTATTAAAAGTGAAGAAGATTTCTAAGTCACACGGCCCGCATACAATACGCTTCAGCTCCAGCACTTTGCGATGACAACGCTCCGCTAAAGAGAACCGACCCTGCTCCCATTGATACAAGCCAATATTGTTGAGACTATGAAGAGTTTCTAGGTGATCTTCTCCGATAGTGTAGATCTGCGATCGAAGTACCTCTCTCGTAATAGTTTCCGCAGCTGTAAAATCCCCGTTTCCATAATAAGCAACGCCGATCTTGCTGCGAAGTCTGTCGGAGGCAGTGACGAGCTTTTGCACACTGATTGGAGCCCAGGAGATGAATCGAGAGGACGCAGCGATTGCTTCGTATGCTTTTCCTTGGTTAACCAGAAGTTGGCACAATATGGTTGACATTTGGAAGGCAAGCTTAATTATGCCCGGCGAAAACTCTCGTTCAGGAGCGAGTGTGAAAACAGCCATTAACACCGAGGCTATGTGCAAATGACATTTCTGAGCGAAATTTGTTGCAGTCATAGGTGGTGCTCCGAGTTGGGCAACGAATTGGAGAGCGGCTGCCAGGAATCGAGCACGGTTGGGGCTGCAAAGCAGTTGACCTCTTGCGGTGTGCCTCACGAGCTCCGGTATCCTCCATCTCGTGGTCCGCGTAATGGGCTTGAGAAGCGAATATGCTTTGAGGACGTCGATTGCTTCTCTTCTCGACTCCGTGTTCGCAAGAGTTGAAATGAACTCATCTGGTAGGTCTGAACAGTCCAAGCTCGACAGGACGAAGAGGATTGTAGGAATATCTCCATTGCATTTTACAAGGGATTTGAGCGTGTATATGCGATCATGATCTCCTTGACGTACCGCTGTGGGATGCGGAAAAACCGCCGTTCCGTCGAGTAGCGCAGTCAGGAACATCGCATCTTGTTCTAAGAGCGCGAGAAATCCTGTCAGCCGAGTACCGGTGGATGCTATGTATATCCCAGCGCTTTTGATTGCTAGCGGATGATACTCGAGCTTTTCCACTAAACTCATCATGGATTCTTCGTCCCAAGCACCTGCTCCGATGTACGAAAGCAACAACTGTTGCGCATCGCCTTCGGACATGGTAGGCATATCGATGATATCAGTCGGGTGCGCATAACGCAATGCGATTCGGCGACTACGGGTAATGAACAGAATGTGATGATCGCGCGTGGGGCGCAACAAGTTTTCCAGAGTCGTGTTGGAGGCTGAGTCTACGTCAACGTTGTCAATGATCAAAAGACGTTTGAATAGGACGGGTGATCTCATCCATTGTATTACAGCCGCTGTTAAAGCTTCTGACGTATTGTTGGCGATATCCGTAAGCCCATCGATCGCGCAAAGCCCTGTAGTCAAAGTATCAGTGGTAGTGGCATCAAGCCAGAAGATAGAGAGGTCTGATGTGTCTTCATGGATGCAGTATGCCATCTCAATCGCTAGATCGGACTTCCTGGAGAAGAATTAGCGGGGTAGCTACCATAGCTACTACAGGAAGGATTCACATACCCAAGCCCTCCTAGGCCATGTATGGCGGTCAAAGATTGCGCTGCCCCTTTGATCTTCGTCGAGAGCTTGTGCAGTAGATCTGCATGTCCTATGAACTTCAAATTTTGCGTGGTGGAGGTCAAGAGCTGATTGAGAAGTATTGGTGGTGCAGTCGCCGTTGACTGGATCTAGACGTTTTTCATGATTAGCTGTCCAGCATGACACAACAACGCGCTACTTTGTTGACCGCGACAACAATCTTAGCCAAAATTTCAATTCCATAGTGCGTACATTATAGGAGACCAATGTATTGGTCGAAGCTGAGGACGACAGACCATGAACAGTCGACATGCTGTTCACGTGATTCAGCCTAGTGCTGTCAGCATGGCTTCCATCAATCGAAGTGAGCAAGCACTCAACGTGGCTAGATGAGCGCATAAAACAATACGCTGGCTTATAGCTAGCATCTCTTTGTTCAATTCAGTCTCTTTTCTTACGACCCTGATGTTCTTCCATATCTTGGCTATCTTCCCATCATCGGTATGTATCGTGGTTTTGTGCAGTACTGCTTGGACACTGTTCAGGTCTTCAGTGAGGCGATCCATGATTGATGAAGGAACAACATTGTTATTGAGTGGTCTACAAGTTTCTAGCGACGCTTTGGTAAGCAGCGTTGCCTGGTCGATCAGACGTCCTTGGGTAGCGGGAGCCTTGCGAACTCGTCGTGCGAAGTCTGGTACAGCATTAACAGCGCTGAAGCTGTATTTCGCAAGCTGCGGGATCGCAGCGGCAGCTCCGATGAACTCGACCATGGTACAAAATTCGGAAGAAAAACTTGGTGGCAAGTAGATGATTTATAGCCGATCGGTTGGAGCATGGTGGCTGTGATGTGCGCAGGGCGCACTTCGCAAGACGTGGCTCCATGAGCAAAGTGTCACTGGTTTACTCGCACTTCAGATTGCCTGGCCTTGAGTGCATCATGCATGCATCATGCGTCCTTCAAAGTGCTGATTGGCTTACCATTCAGTGCTTGGCTGCATATTGTCACCGGTCACTCAAGACTCTACTAATCTGAATGCGTCGGTCACTACCGTTTTCCTTCAACCCAGGTTCCAAGAAGCAGATAATGATGCAGACCATTCTTTGGGAATCTCAGGTCGTATTGGGTGTTAGACATTCCATGAAGTACTCTTCCATACGCCAAACAGAGTCTGGTATCAGTCTGCCGATCGGTCGAACTTTGACGTTGTACTCCACCGTGTAGACCTTTGCAAAGTTCAACCTCGACATCGGAGAAACTGGCCCTGTCGACGACTTCTCGACCTTGATATACATAGGTGACTTTGTGAGCTTTGGTTCATTTTCGTGGTAAATGACTTCGCCGCCTTCAGGCACCACAGGCGCATGATCTTGCGCAGCAACGCCAGCCTTGCTGGTCGCCTGTCCCGAGTAAGTGTGTATGGGAAGGCAAAGACAGAACGTCGCTTTGGGCCTGACGACAACCAACCTTCGGATTTTCACCATTACTGGCGGTCCTGCCTGGCCCTTGACGAGATCACCGCTCGTTTCTGGCCAGGGCACCATGAAGACTTTGCCTTTCTTGAAGAATGCTCGCGGATTGTTTATCACCGTATAGTCTATCGCCTAGTTTTAGAGAAGTAAATTAAGGGAGGTGTACACTAACCTGAATGAAGGTCACCAGTCAATTGGTAGTTGATGTCGTGTAGCCAGCGAGAAACAGCGGTGTCTAGTTCTGTATCATCGACCTTCCCAGACGTGTCATTAGAGTTTGTCGTTATGTCTGGTGATTCTTCTTTTGTTGCATCTGGAACGAACTCGGTCGAAATGTTCAGGCTATGTGTTTCGGCATTTGCGGACTTTGTTGGTTTGTTATCCTCGTTGGTATGTGACTGTGAAGCTGACGATCGTGGCCTTTCGTCGACGGCCTGATCTTGCACATCTCCGTTGTCTAACAATTCCTCTTCATCGAGGAATTCTTCTGTATCTAGAAATTTTCTCTTGTTCCCGGCATCTTCGCCAGCCTGTATTGTTTTCCACTTCCGTGTAATCGTCTTTTGCGCGTTCGACTCATTATGATTGCTTTCATCGTTTGGGACGCTCCACCCGGCTTGAGTTTTCTTATAATCTTGCGCTTCTCCGCTTTTTCGTCCCATACCGGACCAATATTGCAAGAGCTTGCCTAAATGGCTCGGATGTACCTGGCCGATATCCTTGACTTTGACATTTTTCTCGATAGGATAGGTCTTACCAAACCGTATACGCGATTCAGACCTTAGGCGAATGCTTGCATCCACTGGTATGATCTCGATGGGTTGCTCAGTCATCCCGGCTTCGTATTCACCAGGCAGGTAACACGATCGTGGGTCAGTACCTGAAAGATATACTATAGCATGATCTGCTGGATAGCAACCTTTCTTTAGCGTACCCCGGCCAGAGTACGTTCCGATGGGGCTAACATCTAAGTTAATTCAGTACCTTTGCGCCTTGTGACTGACTTGCCATGCATAAACAAACCCATGGTTGTCTTGTACTACGACAAAGCGTCTGATGTTCGTATGCACACGTTCATTGAACCGTACAACGGTGTAAGCTTGATCGGAAGGTGGAGCATGAGAGATTTCGCTAGCGGTCTCGCTATACAGCATTGCGAATACCTAAGACAGGTGATTAGATCTCAACTTTCTGAGCGATACCACATCTTACCCTGCCTACGACGAAGAACAACCCCGCTTCAGAAGCTGTCCGCATACGATAACCTGCAAGGTTTAGCGCATATACCTGATGATAGAGGTTCGATACTGACTTGAATCTAATAAGTCATACCAACCTGTTTGAGGTGTGCCATGGATGGCGTCGCGCAGACTCCTAAATTGTGGAGGAGCAGGATCTGGCATCCGAACCACATTGGATCCAGATTCCTGCTGACTGCTAGAGTCCTGTCGAGGCCGTGTTTCTGTTTGTTTGAACCAGTGGTACACCGGGGTATTGTATTCTAGGGTGCGTGGGTCAGTAAACCTCACGTTTGGAGATTTCCACTTCACACGCACCATCGTAGGTAACGTAATAATAATCCTGGTATTGATCACTCCAGATCCAGTTGCTTGTCGACATCGCTAGATCAACGGTTCATGGCTAGAGATGATGCGAGGGTGGAAGGCTGAGCCTCGATTGAAGGCGCGGCGCTAGCAGGGCTTGGAAGCAACAGCTGTCGATCCCTTGTTGGATGCCTGGGCCCCTAAACCATCGTCCCACTTCAACCCAACAGTTCACCCACCAACCCAACGACCTATCTGGATAACACTGAGCACTAGTTATCGATAGCCTTCTGCGCGCAACCAAATCCATATGTGCGTGCGACTACGTGCACACAGACCTGCTGGACCTAGCTGATTGTGGAGCCAGAGCACTAAGTCCCCGCTGTGGACCTGCACTCACCGGCGCATGCTAGTGTTACCCGTTCTCCATCAGCCAGCGAGACTTACAGCGTTTAGCCGTCGTCTCGAACCATGCGTATATGCTCCCAGAATGTATGCGAAAATTACTAACACGACAGCAGTTCTAAACGCTTGTATCTTTCGCCCGCCTGGCGATGAGACGGCTGACTGCAACTCGATGCGCAGCTCAAACGATGGCACCGTGATACTCTACGCACAGCACCTGCACTCCGAAGCCCGCTATCTGTTATCTCGTCTAAGTGGTACGACACCTGCTCCTAGACCATATTGTTTCGATAACTCCGCGATTGTCGCACCTAGTGCACCGGCTGTCGTACCTCTCGGCTTGAGAGGTGCGCGGCCTACATACAAGGATACGATAGAGAGCAATATCAGAAGGGCTCTTTGTAAGAGGGACGCGGGCGCTGCTTCACTCACGGGAGCAGCATTTCCCTCATCCCTCCTACAGATTAATGGTAGCAGAGCTCTTATCGGCAACACCATCTTCGGGCTCACAAGGACGCTCTATCGTATAACGAAAGCCTGTCGCGCAGACGTCCCTTCAGAGGCTGTACACTCAGTCTCAGCACCTGTTTCTGTCAAATGCATTGCCCCCAAACTTCAAGCTGCAGTCTCACTCACGGAGACGCTTTTCCTTCCTTTGGCCATTCATTACACCGACTCTCATACCCAAGCTGTAGTTCCACTTACGGGAACGACTCCTCTTTTTCACCCACCACCTCCACCCGATCCTGAGCCATATAACACTGGACAGACCCAATAATCGCAGCGCAATGCAATACTTACGGTTGCTCGTGCGTTTGCGTTACTGTCCGGTGTGGTTCCAGCGATGATGTGGGCGTGTTTGCGCGTCCTCTTCTCAATACTCGAGTCCAACTCTTCACACTCACTCCTTACGAACGATCTTTATTGTATTTTCTATCTGAACAGAGTTTGCGAACCCAAATTGTATATCGTTCAAACTCAAAAGTGCTGCCTACAAAACGGAAAGCGGAGGCTGGACTAGGCTGACTCGGGACCACAACCGACATGACTCGCTTACTGATAAGATAAGCGTGCACGTTTCATCGCGTGTCACTTTCACCTGCCAGCTAGCACTCACTCAACTGAACTTTACTCCTTACACCAGTCTGTATCAAACTCAGCCTCTACAACCTATCGTACGAAATTCATGGACTACCCGTAATGCAGTGGATCATGCAGTCGTCTCCGTTGGCTCAACAGAATAACACGACCAATAATCCGGAAAGCAATGCGCAGCTTGCTCCCCGATCTTACACACCACTGATCTCGCCTTTGCGATTCATGCCCCCTGCGCAATGTCTCAGTATAAGCTTGTATTCTCGCTGATAGCTGTTTCCTAGCATACCGAGCTCGCTGGATCTAGCACTATAGTGCTACAAGTAGTGGTGAAGCGCTATAAGCAATGCGCGAATACTAGACCCGTGTCTTTTGTTCTTCACCAACCTCGTCGACTGTTCGTCCTATCCTTCGTAGAAGTGTATTGTTCAGAGTACTTATCGCTTGTGCGATTCACTATCCTCCCTTGTCTAGTGTTCTAACAATAAGCTCATTGTATAGCTCGCTAGTATCAGGAACAGTATAGCCTCGTAGACGACGCGAATTTATAAGAAGGAAGTTTTAAGAAGTTTCTTGCACTATATGTATCTATACCGCCGCCGTTTTAGGGCTACGACAGGTACTTTCAATTACACGTCGATAAACGTATAGAGGCAGTAAGATTAGTCAGACAAAAGGTATGTTAGGGTTGTTACATACATGCTAGGGACTTACATAAAGATTCATATCAAAACATAGACATAATCGCGATCTCGAGCATAGAGGCATCGCTATTAGAGCTTCTAGCCGGGATACATATCTCGCCTATCCCACAGGCCTGTTACAAGGTAACAAGGAGTTGCTTCCTTTTGTTATGCAGGCCGCAGGAAGGAAGACCATCGGGATAGCCGCGATGGAAGGTCGCTGATCCAAGGCGGGGCCTGGGATCACGTGACGTGCCATCA
>NW_026260280.1:0-23080 GCF_024291825.1 Alternaria postmessia
TTCTATTCTACACGTTTTCTCACGATAACACGTTTAGAATAATCGAATAAGCCTTGCGCGGTCTGGCCAAGACAGTACGACTGCAAATGACTAGCTAGAGCCTGAGAAACCGGCGGTATGTACGAAGTGAATGGTAGATAGATTCTCGTCGCTTATTGACATATTGGTATGAACGTTGCAACCCTGTGATATAAAGCCGTGCTTTTGGCAACAACCTCGTGCAGGGTACAACTGTTCTGCTTCCTCATCATCTCCTACTGAGACATTTAGTGCATACACACCCAGAAACAGACGGTCTCGCTGAATGCACAAATCACCCACTGGCTGCATGGGGAAGCAGCATCTCGATGCACTTTGTTAACGAACGACCTGCCTCCTGCAGCAACTCCCACCTGGTCTGCACAAACAAGTCTCGCGTGATGATCAGCAGCCCCAAGCAAGCATTGCGATGCGAAGTCTTACTCAGATCTTCAGGTGTTTTCACGCCTCCCATGCGATTGAGGTACAGCACCATATCCTCGACCTTGCGTTCATAGGATAGGAGTTGGCACGGCGTCTGAACCGGTCCTTCTAGCGCAAAGCCGTACGACCAGACAACGAGTGTGGCCAGATAAAGCGTCCATGATCGGTATGGGATGTGGTCGTCGCGCGCGGAGTAGAAGGAAGTGTCGCTGGATGGGTTGCTGGGGTTCGGGCTGCGGTCTCTTCTGACCATGACGCGGGAAAGCAAGCAGAAGGCATGGAACGTGGCGTGTCGGGCTCGGGGGGTGGGAGCCCATTCCTCCATCCGTCGTTGTACGTCTTTACAATCTTGCGGGGTTATCTGCTTCCCAAGTATTTCGGAAGCACCGGCATAGATCTGGCAGTCGACGAAATTGACATGTGTGGCCATGTTTGCCAGGTGGTAGAGGACAACCTGGGATTCGGAGACGTCATCGCCGCCAGTACCATCCCGACACCCATGTCGATCCGGAGCAGGGCAGTCTTCCTGCTTCCAGAAGTCAAGAGCGTGGATCAAGGATGCTAGCCGCTCGTCTTGTGTATCGAGTGCTGCTGTCATGCCAAGCGAGCTGGTTTGTAGATCCCACTGGTTCACATGCCATGACCCGTTCAGCAAGCCTGCCATAAGTATCATGCGTCCGAACGGACTGGTTTTTACCGCTTCCTTATTGAACGCTTTCTTAAGGCCGTCAAGGAAGGATATTGGATGGACGTAATCTGACTGCATAGCCTGACGAACTTCAGAACTACTTCTTGCAGACCAGAGAGCTTCGTCACATGGCAGTGGAAGACGCATCTCGTGAGTAGCCATGACAGCACTGTGGCCGAACACGGTGGCATGCATGATGTCAATGACAAAAGCCGCGAGTGTTGCCCTTGTAGTAGCCTCTTTCGTGATCCAAAGGCTCCACCACTCATCGGGTCTGCCTGTTCCGCTGGTGCCACGACTTGATTCCTCTTCGACGCTAGGATGCGAATATATCGCTGACCGCCCGGTCAACGAGTTTCCTCGCCTTAGCATCGTCAATGTGGTGGCATGGTAGACGTGCGCCCGTTCATGCAGCAGACGTGTGGAGTACATCTTCTCAAAGACCTCGACAAGGAGCAGGCTCTGAATTGCCCATAGTTTCGCTGGTGGACGGGCGTTGGGGTCCATGAGAAGCGCCCAACGCAGGTGCCATGCCAGAAAGTCAGCCAGCTGAGCACAAGACTGTGTCGTCTCTTGATCGTAGTTCTTCTCCAAGGACGAAGCTCCGAGACACATCATGGCGAGCAGTAGCAGCTCGGGACATGTGCTTGCGTCGAACGTTGGCTTGTGGAGGATCGGTAACTGTGGGTGGACGTGGTTCCAGTACGAACTGATGTACGACTGCATCATACACAGACTCACTACGTGGCGGCTGTCGTCTTTATCGCCCTTCATGATGGCTTCCTTTTGCGCCATGACTGGCGCGTGACCTGTCTCGTTGAACTGCAAGTGAATAAGATTAAGGAGGTCTTTGCGCTTGTCTTCGAGCAGTGCAGTTTCGGGAAGCGTGGTGTCCAATACGGTCTGAGCAGCCATTGGATACGCAAGTCCTGTCGGGTTGTCCAGGTAGCTAGTGGAAAGGTGTATGTAGTCGGAGGACAGTTCCTGAGATCCGGTTTGCGGCCACGCATCAGCTACTGGGTATACTCCGCTCGGATAATGCATGGGCAGTGCGCCTCCTGGGCTGAATTGGTAGTCGTTGAGAAGCCATTCCTTAAGTCGTCAGCCATGGCGAATGGTGACTGATTATTTCCGGCGGCTCCAAACGTTGGCATGGCATACGCTGGGTTTCGATTCACCATGGCGCCAGGAATATATTGTAGCCTTTGATCCATCTGGCGTGTGGGCTTGACACCGTTCATGAACGTCGGCCCAGAAGTGTCATTGTAGATCGGAGTTTCTCATTCTCGAGAAACAGGAATTCCTACTCGTTGAACATATCCTGGTATAGATGGGGTGATAGAGGAAGAGAGAATCTGCGGTCGGCACGCATCTGCGTTTTTTTGGGTGCCGATCTGGGATGTGGGGTAAGTACACTGGAATGGTGTAACGGCAAGATTAGACGGTGAGCTCGAGCCATATGGACTGTTGTTTGGCGTCGGCGCGCGTAGATCGGGCCATGTGAAGTTCCCATCACCCACGTGCAGGGAGTTGGGGACAGAGGTGCAACCTTTACTATAGCCGCCCGAATCTGCCGCACACAATAGTAGCGCAAAGTTTCCGGAGTTCTGAGACTGCACGTCCAAGGGCTCAGCCTCCGAGTTGCTGCCATAGGTATCGTCGCTTCGCCTTTTTCGGAGCGAGTCTTGCTCGCTAATGGTGGTGATGTAGCCAGGAGGCTGGAGACTCAGCGGAGACATTTGGTGCCTAGAGCTCTTGTATGAGCATGGAAACTGGTCTTGCTTGCTCCGCTTTCGCTTCAAAGAGGAATCATAGCCATCGTGGCCGTTGTGATCAGTGCAGCCGACTTCGTCTTCATCAAGTCGACTAGCCTGGACACTGCCGCTGTCGAGCGATGCGGAAGTAGGACCTTCACCATCTCGAACATCTGGCGGGCGGTTTTGTAGACAGGGTGCGCTTGCGGTCAAAACAGGAACCGTCATCGTTGGCGGGGGTTAGATTTCGATGTCGTTTATTCTTGGTATGCTGAGAAGTAGATTTCGTATGTCCTGGACGCGATAGGACTCTACATGGCCTTTGGGTGGTGCTGTTATAGTCTCGAGAAGTCCTTTGCCGGGTTATGAGAAACCAGCATGGAACGGCAGCAAAGTGAAGCGAATCATTCAGCCGAAATGAGCAACGGACAGGCCAACATAGCCAAGGATCTCCCGACAGGTCAGCGGTATCTTTAGTGCTTCCCGTTGAAGCAGTGGTGGACTTGGGGACCGGATGCGGTGGCCTGCATGTGCAGCGTCAGAGGCCGTCCATAGTCCGACATGTCCGTCCGCCGCGTCTCGGTAGGCTACTAGGCGTACAAGAAGCCCGGATGTAATATTGGCAAACCACCTGCGCGGGGCACTATTATCCGCGTCCGGGCCCGACCGTTAGACACGCACCTCAAGACGAAAATGTACATTGTGCCTGTTGCCACAAGAGCGGCCGGTTCCAGGGCTCCTGCAAGAAAGCCAGGCTTGCACGTGGCGTTAATCGATACCGAGACATTCTCACGCTACATAAGTCTCAGCTCGCTTTCCCGTGCATGCGGATTATGCAAGGGATGTGCTAGGACGTAGTGGAGTTGGAGATGTAGAAGCGATACTCAACGGTGCATGAACGTGACGTAAGCCTCCTGTCGCCATGAGTTGGCTCTCCTAGCCCGCTCCGCAGATTGCTACCCTTCCAGGCCGGCTGGGCGGCTAGTGCTCAAGAAGCTGCTGCAACCGCAAGCTCCGTCTCGGCATGCAGGGTTGGGTTGCATAATTCATTCTTTCGATGCTGTAGGGCACACCAGACCTGACTTGGGTGGCTATGTGAATGAGAACAGGAGCCTTGTCGCTCTTCTTATGCCAAGCTAGATTTGGAGTCACTTTCCGGAAGCGCTGAGCGATACGCGTCTGGCCTTCCCACTAACTCTCGTATGGCTTGACTGGAATCTGTGATAAAGATCCGACATTGCTAATACTTATAGCCGCGGTGCACTTGCTGAGAGACGTAGAAACTCATCGAGTCATTGCTAAACCACCATTAGACTTTTCCTCTACCATTCTCCTGTACTCGCCATCCTTCATTATGCCGTCTTTCGGGTGCATCAGACCAACCGTACGTGACAATGCCCATCCAACGTTTAGATCTAATCAGCACATAGCGCCGAGAAGGTAAATCAGGCACACGCGAAACAGCAGACAAGTACAATTGCTTCGGAATGCTTCGAAAAATCACTAGTTGGAGGGCTTCTGGCCACGTCACACCCGAGATAAGAGCAGACGAGCCGGATAGGCGGAGCCTGCAGGCGGATGGCTGGGACCACACGATGCCCATTCTAAAACAGCATGATTCACAAGCCACAGAACAGCTAGAAGTGCTTGGGATTATAGATATCAGAAGCATAGAAGACGTCCGAGCATGGGTAGAACACACTGTATCGGAGTGGACTGATCTCTCTGGAGTACGCATGCCGGCATGTACTACAGGCTTAGAGACATGCTTCACTTTGCAATATATTTGCAGTCTTCCCAATGGTCCGGAGCTCGTACGCGATCATCTTAAAGAGACGGCTCCTTCGACACAAGCGATGTCTACCTGAATTGCTAAATTAAGAATTACAACTTCCTCATCAATCATTTGTCAACAGTTCCAATGACCTTTGCAGTGATCTCACTCTGACTTTGGTGAGAAGACGATATACCGATCGACACTTTACCGGCAGGGCTTGATACAAGCGGGAAAGATGTTTGTCGATTCATATCTGATTGACACTCGTGTACCTTCTCGCCACCGATCCGCCGAACTAGTCGAACGGGAATACTGTCGACCGCTAGACCTGGCTGCACGATCGGCACGGCCCTCGAGGTTCTCAGAACTTTCTTCCACCACTCACTCCAGCAACCAATCGCAGAATTTTTCCCGTTGGCAAGATGGCAAGGCAGTTGCCGAGAATCAGCATGCGACCCGGCAAGCCTGCTTCCAAGTAATCGTACATAGGCCATGTTCTCCCGCATTTGTCTTGCCTTCTTGTCAGGCCATACGCCCTACACAATGGCAGGAAAAGTAAACAGCACAGCTGAGGTCGAAGGGCACTTTCTATACCAGGCAGGAATTGGACTCTCAAACTTGATTTCGTGCAAAAGCCTATGTGCCCCCAAACGAACCTCCATTCTTTAAACCTTTGATCCATCGGTATTCCCAAAGCCAAGTCTCCAGCGTTCCATGTCCACTATATTACAATCGGATTCTCCACAGGAGTTCCATAGCTCCTCAACCGAAACACCAGCATGTACGGTGCTGCTCGAGACATTGGCACCCACCGTGCTGCTAGAGACGCTGTCACTCACCACGCTGTTCGAGCTATCGGCATCTTTGGTGCTGCTCGTCGGCAAATCGACTGAAGTTGCCCTAGACGAAATCATTCTCAAGCAGCTCAGAAGTGTCATCGTGGACAAGATGCACTATTCTCTTGTTAGTAAGACAGCCCATCAAAAGGGGAGAAGAACACACCACCGGCAGATCCTCGTACAGTTGTTTGTTACAGAAGAAGAAACCAGTCAGTGCTAGAAAAGCAACAGCCTCCGAGGCGGACATGATGCAGAATCTGATACCTGTTCGTCGGGCAAGAGGGGTGCTCTCGTCTTGGGACCAGATTTGCCTCAGCAGCAGCAGCGAGTGGACCGCACACACGACCAAGCCAATGAATATAGCTGGCAGATGAAAATACCATTCGTCATGGCCCGTGTAGCCCACATGCTCGAGAACTGGGGGCACAAACGCCAACGGCAGATTGAGCAAGCTGTAGACGCATACCATGCAAAACAGCCAGAGTTCTCCATTGCGAATAATTAGGGAACTAGCCACACACTGCGAAGTGTTAGCCTCCTATACCAACAGGGAATTGGGGAAAGAGAAAACACTTGCGTCGGCAAATGCAAGAGAAACACACGCATTCCTCTCCATAGCTCTGGTCCATGCATACAACTCCGTTCGTGTAGATGGAGCCAGAGCGACAATTGATAGAACCAGAGCGGCAGCTGATAAGAAAAGGGCTATAGCCCTGCTCGCGATAAGCCCACCACGAGCCCATTGGTAAGCTTTATCGCTAAAGCCGATACCGAACGCCTTGGGTTCATGAGGAGGACGTATGCTTAGTTTCCAGTATCTGGCCGAAGTGACGGTCAGTCCACCGAAAACGAGTAGCAGTAGAAACTGATGACACAGCATTTGCGACGGCTGCAGCTCCGATGTTCGGACAAGGCGAGACAAGAAGGCGATGCAAAGAAGAAGGCAAACGAAAGAGGCTGAGCTTCACGTTCTGTGCTGCAAGGTACGATCGTTAAGAACCGTGCTGCAAGCAGAAGCCGAACGAGGGTGTGGAGACCTGAACCCTGCTCGTCCGCCGGATCGTCTCCAAGCACATCCGCACCCGTTCCACAGTCTCGCTTCGAGCGGAAATATGGCGCCGGGGGTAAGACGACTTCCATGCGAGCAGCTTCTAGTCCGTACCGGGCAGCATCAGCCGTCTGGCCCGAACTCCTGGTTTGGAAATGGCCAAAGCCACGATTGACAGATGACGATGTGGAGAGCGTAGGTGCTCCTCCGGCACGCTGGCTTCGGTTCCGTGCCGTGCAGCCTCACTGGAGATGTGCGTGTTTGGAAGTGTATAGCATAGGATGGCAATTGTCACTCGGGGCTCCATTATGTGATGCATTTTAGGTTATGGAGATCGAAGGTCTTTGCAGATTGCTTTGGGTTTTGCGCATCCCTCAATAAGTCAAGTTTTCGCACGGGCAGCCATCATGTTTCCTCTGTTTGCGCAGCGTTCATGCGCGTGATTTGCGTTGCGATCTGCTTTCCATGCGAGAAATCTGGAGCGAGACGAGACGTCTAGGTAAAGTTTTCGCCTACAGGCCCGTTAACGAACGCCAGGTACATGGGGGTCCATGGCCACTAGCGGTATGGGGGCATATCAGATGATGGAAAGGCCCGACACGCGCTTCCGAAAGGTAACGCCACGTTAAGGGGTGGTGATGAGTGGCGATTCCACTTGCCAATCACACCTGGCTAGCGAATCAAATGCTTCTGAGGCTTACTGCAAAACACGGCCCAATCGACCCACTTTGCACTTGGCATAACTAGTAGCGGCATTAGAGTGCTCTTATACGTCGGCGCGCACCTCACTCGTCGGCGCACACCTCACTCGTCGGCGCACACCTCACTCGTCGGCGCACATCTCACCCGTCGGCGCACACCTCACCCGTCGGCGCACACCTCACTCGTCGGCGCACATCTCACTCGTCGGCGCACACCTCACTCGTCGGCGCACACCTCACCTATTGACACACACCTCACTCGCCGGTGCAGACCTCACTGCTACTTTAGCCCCAACAACTCTTGTGACATACTATAGTCATGTTCCCAAGTGCTATGCAAGTGGCTCAGTTGCTGGATCCGGACGAGAGCATAAGCTGCAGCTTATGCGGTAGCGCAAACAACCGTTGCAAAGACTGTGTAAAGCTTCTCAAACGGCGTCGCAACATGAACGACGTAACGAAACGCCTATTCAAACTTCAAAACAAGAACCAGACAGGCAAAGAGAAAGGTGAGGGCCGAGGGTCGGGCAACAAGACACCATTGAACTGGAAGAGCATTAGAAAATCTTGCTCTAAGGCGAAAGAATCGCAGCCGAGTGTAGGGTGGAAGAATTGGCGCTGTGGACTACTGGAAAAAGCAAACCCATCACAGCAAGAAAAAGATGCAGTTCTTCTGATAGAGGCATTCGACGACCCGCTTCTTGGATGGATGCTTTTGGAGTACTCAGAGGCTGACAAATTCATATCGAGACCCTGTAAATACAGAGAAATCCTGTTGTACATCATGAAGACCTCACAAAGTACCGACTCAGGGCCAAACCGTCCCGACATGGCAGTACAATCCTCACACAAGGTTACACCCGACGTAGCTACTATGCCTACGACGCAACTTCAGCACGGCGATATCATTGTCGAAATCGAGGCGGAAAACTCTCCTTCAAACGCTCTCGAGCAGCATATGGATGGGATTCAAGGGGTTCGTCGGCACAACTCAAATTCTCTACCAACATGGCCCAACGACGCGGCCTTAGGTTCGCCGGCATTCCATGGAAGACAAACTGATGAGCGCAGCGGTGTTGATGTTCATACCCAGGTGGCACCAGGGTCCGTTCAGTGCAACAACAAGCGTGCGAACGACGAAGAAAGCCTTGAGAGAAAGCGAAGGCGTCTCAGATCTGGACAACCAGGCACACATGGGGGTAATGACCTCATGCTGACCGAGGACGCAGTTTCCAAGTCGATTTGCGCATCTGATCAAGAGTCATGCATGTCTACAAGCCCCGAACAGTCTGCTGGTGTCGAAGCTTTTGCTCATATAGCGTCGCATTCCACGATCCGTTCGCCGATTCCGGACCTTCGAGTTCACCCATCCCCGGGTTTCCAGTATCTTGGTCAGACTAGTTGTACTGAGCAAGGTGATTGTTGCCTAGTCTACGGGTGGCCAACATACTGGGCCGCTTCGTTTCTAACAGCAGAGGAGATTCCGCTCAAGACTGACGGAAACCTCTGGATTGGTAGTATCTCACTATCTTCGTTAGGAAAACTGCCAAATAATGCGCTTGTAGACCAAGTAAGGCGCAGCGAAACCTGGAAGAAGCAATCGCAAGGTTGTAAGAAATCTCAGTGTTTTAAGATATGTCTGCAAACATCAGGTTTTAAAGGAGTGTCTTATTTCACGTCACAGTGGCATATGGCAACGGTGTTCTGCACGGTGCCTCGAAACGAGGCTCCAGAATTGCTGGAAGTCTACTGAGTCTTCTTAGTGAATTCATAGGGCTCGACGGATACTATACTTTCCCCCTTCTTCAACGTAGATTTTTGATCCGTCTTGATTTCAGTTTGTGTTTCATCACTCTTACTCCACTTGAAAACCGACCCCTTCGTGACCGTGACCGTGCAATCCTCCTGAGCTTCCCACATCCCGCCTCTTTCTTTCACAACAAGCTCCATGCCTGTTGACCTTCTACGATGATTCCTTCAAATTAACTGGCTTTCGATTATCTTTACGCTGGTATCGTAAGGGTATCGACGTTGTAGAAAACACTCGAATCGATTGGGCGATGTGATTGCTTAAGATTGGTACGTAGTTCTCCACCTAACTGAAACACTTATATTAGCCAAGAGTTTTGTAAGCAAATGGAAGCTTATGTCAACTCACTATGTATCTCTGTGGTCCTGCCCCTCGGTGGCGAAGAATTGCAACTTATAGACTGCCACTCCACATACACACTCACAAGCTGTTGGGCGTGTTTGATGTTTTCGGAAAATTTCGTAATTTCGTAGCGGGTGAAACAGGTGTTAGGACATACGCGGGGCAAACAACGTATAGAAGGAACGGGATATCGAATTACTAGCACAGCCTGGTAGCGGCGAACACTATAACTAGGCGTGCTAAATACGTCTGCAATGACTTTGTTGGAGGACTCTTTGGTGGCGCGTCCTGCACGGACCTAAGCTGAAATTAGCATCGTTCGGACCGGCTCGCAGCAGTTGAAGGATAGTATACCAGTTATTCGCGGCACAATACTGCTCAGTGTGTAAAGATATGATCCTACGATAGAGGCCAGAGATACTGGAAATCAGTGCTGTCAGGAAGACGAGGGGTGCTGATAGCGGGGCGTTTGCCTCGCCAAAGTTTTCTAGCGATGGTGGGGTCTCCTGACCCACGACCACCAACTACCAACAGCGAAATAAATGTTCACTTCGCTTTATTGATTTAAAGTGATGTTTGCGTTGGGCCGTTATGCATTTCGCGCGTGTCGGGCACCACAAAACAGGACAAAGCTATCGGGCACGGCAGACGAAGGTTACCATACTGGCCTATTGCAAACGTGCGCAGGATGCTACCCTCGCTGCTCCAAACTCAGCGCTAGTAGTCGGCTTCTTCATATCGCGGACGCAGGTCAGGCCGTACGTAACAGCGCACGTAACAGCGCACGCAAGAAAGAGGCATGCGCGGAAGCCCGTGCCCCGCACCTAGTTAGCCTCAGCAGTCCAATCAGGGTGGAACACGTTCACCGCCACTACCGATAGCGCTGGCTATGTCGCGCGTCCATGATCGCTTTCCCGGGAGCAAACCGCAAATGGCAGTAGGTCTGTCTTACAGCGGTCGGTCGAGGCAAGTCGTAGGTTGAAGCGTTGCTGGAGATCGTATGGAGTTGGTGATGTTCGAAGGGCGGGATCCGCCACTAGCAAACATCCATTAGCCAAGTCCACTGGGCAGGCTGTGCAGAACATGTGACTCACTAGGCAGACAGACAGGCAGACAAGCAACCTCAGTGGCGGGGTACTTGAGGCAGCCGAAGTAAAGGTACCAGAGGTCGCAGCCGTTCAAGGAGCGGACGGACGTGTTATAAGCTCGTGGAGGCGGGCTGCAGCGATCGTCTCCACTCGTATGTACCTGCAGGCGTGCAGCACATTATCACCAACGAAGGCGCTACTAGCTCGCACCCCGCAAGATGGTACCCAGCTCATTCGCATAGATCGCCCGACATCCTATTAGAACAAAAAGGATGCAGTCAGGACACGATAGAGCCCATTAATGTCACCCTAGCCGGTTCTAGTCTCGCGGTACATGCAGGGTCACTACGTTTGTCCATCGCATACTGCTATGCGTTCACGAGTCCGGTTCCAACTTTGTACCACCCCGGACAGTAAACTCGCACATCTGGGTCGCGGAAGGTACTGCGGCTTTTCGTCCGGTTTCCTCTGGCTCGCGTTTGATGCTCTTGCTGCTTCCGGTTGCGCTGCGCTGCGATATCCCGTCGAGACTCCTCGCACCTCGACACCCTGTCTCGTGTTCCAATTGCGGAAAAACTGCAGCCTTGTCTTTTTGTTCTCTCACATGGTAAGTCTCCGTATAGTTGGGGTTCTCCATCTCTCGCTTGATGACCGATTGCATCTCCGGCACTGGTGCTATCCCACCGAAGTCTTCATCAAACTGTAGCTCGATTTTTGGAGGAGTAACGCTTGAAAAAGATCGAGGGTCCAGACTTCTGAGGCTTGTTCGTCCGCCCGCGCTGGAGCCACTATCATTCCGCCGGGGACCATGCGCCGGGAGTCCTTGAGACGTTGGCGGAGGCACCTGGCACAGCTGCGGCGTCGATTGAGGGGAGTTGAAAGGCGTAAAGCCATACGGGGTAGAGGCAGGTACAACGGGCGCTTGGGCTGACGAGCTCATGCCTGTACTGTTAGTAGATGGGTGAGGCTGGAGTACTGGTGCCTTTGCGCGCGCGCCCATCTCCTGCTCTCCCAGCTGCCAGTGCATCCACTCAGCGGACCGCCAGGGAATGTTCATCTGTGTAGCTACTTGCTTCCACATTTGTTCCTTGAGGCTAGCGCAAAGGTCAGTGTTGTTCGTGCGAATACGCGCAGAGACGTGTCACATGCGAAAATGGCAGATGGTGCTAGAGTGCAGTCGAAGCTAAAGATGTGGGATCAAAACAGAGGAACGGGTGATCAAAACGGAGCAGTCTGGGCATCTGGAGCGGTCGAGTAGTACGTACCGCTCGTAGCATTTTGCGAATCTGTTCTTCTTCTCCTCGTCCCAGATGGCTCGCTTCTCGAGGTAGTTCTGGTACCGCAGTCGGCAGGAGATGGAGCTTCTTCCCGGCAGATCTTTCGCAATGTCGTCCCACTTAATTCCTTGACCCCGCAGTTGGATGATCAGATTGTCCTCTTCCGGTGTCCATTTCGACTGTTTCTTGGCTGCATGCTCGTCAGGCAGCGGAGTCTGGGAAGCTTTTCGTTTTAGTGTTGCAGGGGCGAAGTGATTATTGCTCTGCGTGCGAAGCGGCGGTGAGAGTTCATATGGGCCGGGCCAGAGTGAACGAATGTGCGGGAGTGAGACAGACTCAGCGTGTTGGCGAAGTTCTGATGTGGCGGGCAGAACAGGTCCTCCTAGCATGGGCGCAAGTTCTTGGAGAGCTGATGTCGGTTCCTGCGTGTAAGCGGTTTTTGGCGCATAATGCTGAGGACCTGGGTATGCTGGTGCTCCAGGAGTGGAGGTGGGTGACGCCCCTTGCGAGGGAGACCATGTGCATGATGGAGATGTGGGCGGGTCTTTTCTTGTCGCTCCTGTCGAGCCGGATGCATAGGATATGAAGCTCTTCCTGCTAGCAGGCGCCTTTGGACCCCGAGCCCGAGGCTCGATCAGGAGGTTGATATCCAGGACGAAGGTGAGGGGCTGGGTTCACGCCAGCCCGTGAGGTGATGCAAGCTACTAGATCTCGGATCGACGCTAAGGTTGAAAGCTCTCAGAGGCAGAACAGAACGGTGGCTGGTGCAGACGACGGCTTCTGCTGGACAGCTAGGTGAGCTTTCTTGTCAGAAGATGATATACAATGGCAAATGAGCACTGGCATCGGCTTAAAAGCTTCCCGTACATGTTCCCACGCTTCCACATGCCAGACCGTGCCGCCGCTCGGTTGGCGGGCAACCCGCTCGAATCTCTCTCGTTTGCTCAGACGCGCTGCTGGCTTGTAGGCGCCTGCGCGCACGAGTCACACAACGCCGAGCTGCTAGGACAATGCACGGTGCATGATGACCCTCCACTCTTGCGGCTACGACATCGTGACGCTCCCATGCATTGTACTATTGTCACTACTCAATCTCGGTAGTCTTCCCAGAAAGACAGCCGTCTGGGGCTCGCCGCTTTGGGCGACGCTGCCATGACAGACGATGCATTGAGCAGTGACTTGCGCTTCCTCGCAGAGTAGTGCTAGTGAGTGACAGCCACTTGCTGACTAGTATAGCTCGCACGAACGGCTGGTGCGAGGAAGTTGCACTGGCACTATAGTGGAGACGACAAGTAGCCAAACAGGAGGCATCCTCTAGCGACCGAGCGTGTAGATTGTGACCAACAGCCAGGGGGATTAATGCCGTAACATCGGTTCTGTATTCCATCTCGCATCTCGCCTGACCGCTCCCTCGATCACACGCCAATTGCTCTGCGTTTGGAGCTACTGCACCCACCCCACTCGGCTGTACGCCACCTGCAAGGTCTACCCAACGACGAACCATACAGGGGGTAAGCATTTCATCCAAGACACATCAATGGCACACGATGGAGGGCGGGAGACAGTGGGGACGACTGTCTGGGACATCCTTCTCTCGCTGCTATCCCGTCGTGAAGACCACAACAAGAGTGTACTTGTCAGGTTTCTCTCGTCACGCTAGACACGACTCACTACTCAGTGATCGTGCACAGTGGGAGGTTCGAACGTTTTTTTGAGACTCTCACCGATGCTGGGTGCGACTCCTCCAGCCAGATGCTTTGTTCAAGGGCTCGGGTTGCGAGAGCCGAGGACCAGGGGGCCCAGGGAGAGGTGGGCGCCAAAAGTGCGCCTTGCGTGTCGATTCGCGTGGCTTTCGCTTTTTCTGGAAGTATCCTCTGTGCATACAGTCCTTTTCCTATGTATCCCGCGTTTATTCCTCGGTATATCGTCATCAAGACTCGAGCTCTAGCACGTTCAGCAAGACTATGTTTGCTATATGACCCTCCTCTCAGAGCTAGTCTGAGAATGGCCAACCTTGTGTGAATCTACAGATAGTCTTCGGAGTATCTTATAGAATCTCCTGCCGTTTGTAGTATCTGCTCTATCTCCTCGCCTGGCTGGTGTTCAACAGTGGACTCTCAGCATCACAGTCACCTACACGAACCTCACAGCCAACCGAGCACAACGTCCAAAATGCCTCTCCGCGCGAAACATATCATAGCATGGGTTGAGTGTAGCTCAATACATACGACCAGAGCACGCAGCAGGCAGAATCATCCAGGCTTCTAGAGTGGTAAGTGGCAAGCAGGAGCTGTGGCTCTGCTATGCACACTATCTATCTTATACTACAGCGTCAGAACTGCAAGACTACACCACGGTCACCAACTCCATCTAAGGCTCTTCGCACAATGCTCTCTCGCCTTACAAGATGGAAAACGCTACGGGAACATGGCGTGGCGGCTGTGCTTCCGCGAGACCCTCTGCGGCCAGCCAGACCCCATGGCTACCCCCTGGTTGGCCGAGCAGAGACAACTGTCGGCTAGCGCCATAGATGCGCCCGAGCTGCCAGCGTTATCTCTGACGACTCTGATCCGGAAGCTGCTACCACCGCGATTTCCCGGACTGGTCTCTCGGCCGATTGTCCCAGCCTGCGCCGCGACAACTCTGCTACCAGTCACGCCCGCGGCAAGCACACAACATCTCTTCATCTCGAGAATGCCATCCAACCGATACGAAAGAAGGGACTCATTGAGCTGCTGCCGCCCCTTCCAGCACAGAACGCCCAGTCTGCGGTCGAGCAGACGCCCAGAACTTCCTCTACAGAAGCCGCTTCAGTACGCTGCTTCGTCGCAAGCTCTGCAGCTGGGTCCAAAGCCATTGCATCTACTGAATTGAGTGGGCATGCCGTCATCCGTGGTTTCGAACCCGGCCACATCTCCACATCAGTACGGCGCAGCACTGGTTTGAACCTCGCTCCCATCTTCAAGAAGACCTCTATCCGCGTCACCAAGCCTCTCTCCGCCAACGCCGGCGCCAGCAAGAAGACACAGCCCGTGTTCACTCTCGGCGAAGTTAGCACACACACTTTCTACGGCGTCCTCGACAGAAGCAAGGCTGCCACTGGGAGCGACAACAAAGAGAGCGGCATCGACGAGAGCGCCATCAAGAAAGAAGACTCTGATGAGGCGTGGGAAGACGATGACGACAACGAGGAGAGCGGTCTGCTCACTGTTCCTGAGCCCCTCTCCCAGTTCTCGCGTGTCGAATCACAGACCAGTCTTGCCTCACGCCGCTCTCTTATCACAACTGCCCTCCATCAGGATGACCATGCATCGGCTCTGCAGGATGCCACGTCGCAGTTATCAACTACCACTGGAGAACCGTACACCCTTACTCCCAACGGCCTTTCTGCCAACAGTTCTCCTCACGAAGACATTAGCTTGATGATGCGTGAGCAAGCTTCTCGCCCAAAGCCCATCGCCATGGCCACCTCCGACGTCCACCCATCACCATGTCCCCCAAGACAGCTAGACGCAGCATGCTTACCAGTGAGTTGGCTGGGAGCTTGAGACAGAACCAGCGGGCAACAAGCCCACGTCAGAACCACCACTTTCCTAGACGATAGCACGCCCTACAGCCCATACAACCAGTTCTTTGATGACAACGCCTACGAATACCATCGGTCTGGATGGTAACAAGCGGCTGCTTCTCGCACTCGTCAACCTAGCCATGTCAATGGCCGCCATCGAATCTCGAGTTCTTGCTTCTCCAGCAGCTTAGCAGACTTGGTCCTGCTCTGTTGCAGCGGATAGAAGGGAGGGATCTTTGGTACTACAATCATGTCGAACACCTTCTACGAGAGAGAGATAGTCTTTGACGGCTAGAGTTGATAGTTACACACGTGCGTAGTGGGAACCTTCGAAAGCTAACCCACATCCAGAACATCTCCTTTCTCGCTAGTCATGCGTACTCAAAACGAAATCATCTTATTCTTGCGGCTTTGACAGGGGCCAAGCACCGACTGGTAGGCGCTGGTAGTAAACAACTCATGGGTACCATCCGACGCTGTCAACCATGTTGGCGCGGGTAGCTGGTGTGTGGTAGTCAGCGCTGCTAGTACCGCATATAGACACACCTTGTGCACAGTAGCAATCGTGTCTCAGAGATCATGCTGTCTCTAGTTTCCGTTCTGTGTTTGTGTAGTAATTAGTATTCTGTATTTTACCTATTGCCGTGACCTTCCTGTTAGAGGCGGTGGATCGCAGCTTAGCGACGCAGACGGCACCCTTCTCCTGTGATGGGATGTGACTGGCAAGTGGAACACTGCGCTTGCTTCCACCAAGACGAAAGACGTAAAAGCAACGACACGCGAACAACTACAGTGCCACGGAACAAGAGCATCAACGTATATCGTTTATTGTGTCATGCATAGTCTATACGGCCCAGGGCATATCGCAACGTGCCATGCCATGAGATGGTTGGTGGATGGGCATCTCAGAGCACGTGCTAGAGCGGGGGTACTACCACTTTCGGTGGGAGACTCCACGCCAATGACAATCGCCTTATTCGAGCCCCTGTTGTTTCTGGATGCTCCTGAGAATTTCGAGATCCATACGTAGAATCGGCGAGTTTTGCGCTTCCTCGCTGATGACCGCGATGGTACGTTTGAAAAGGGCGGCCAGGTTGGCTCTCGTGAGCCATGTGTCGCTGGGAAGGAGGGGGTATAGTTTGGACTTGTATACTGAGGCGAGGACGAGCATGTTGCCGAATTGTCTACCTTGAGTGTCAGCGGGCGGTGTCAAGTTTGGATCTAGGTAGCATAGACTGACGCGTGCAGTGTACCGAAAATGTTAGTCACGATCAGCCTCTTCCTGCGCGCAAGCTGGAAGTATTGGTATTGGCTACCAGGCTCTTCGCCTACACGATCAAATGCGATGGTACTCCGGATAGCGGCGTCGATACATCGGCACACGATCCCGATGACCTTGCGCTGGTCTTCGTTCAGGTCAACCATCTGCACATTTCTGTTTGGAGCTGCACTTCCATAGCGCGACGGCAAACTGTGCTGCGTAACGCCAGTCGTGCTAGAAGGCGGAGGTGAGAAATTGAGTGTGTGGATCGCAATTCTGAGGTAGGGTCGCAGCATCATGTATAGACCGCCATAGTATTTGGCGCGTACACGAGCGATGTTGAGATCAGTCGAGGGGTAGTCGTCGTCCGACCACACCAGTTCCGGTGTAAGCAGTTTCCTCCAGCCCTCGAGTGTCTCCATGTGGGTACGTGCGTGGTTAGCAACTTCGTTGAAGCTAGTAGGACCAAAGTCTATGCAGCGACCGGGACTGTACAAGGCGTCGTGTGCTGCGTTAAGGACAACGCGTAGGAAGCTCTGCGAAGAATACAGCTTCATGATCAAACCTTCTCTGAAGCCGGCGCTGACTCCGTCATTCTGCCGAACGGGATTACTGACCTCGTCCTGAGACCGGTTCTCGTTGACGCCTTCGGGATACATGATCTCGCTCTGATATCGAGAGATGCCGGAAGGCGGCAGAGTGCTCATCTCTGCTAGAAGATCGGACTCCAGCTGCAGAGCCGTCCAGTAGACATAAAGGATGCTGTTGATTCGGTAGCGCTCCTCAGAGCTCCAGGTAGGTCTTCTTTCGCTGTTCACACGGAGCAGTTTAGTGTAGTCGGCTTTGATGAGGACCAGGACAACCCGGCAAGCGTTACTAATCCAGCTCCAACTCTCCAGTACTCGTGCATACTGACTGAAGAACAGCGCAGCCAGCAGCATAGCCTGCGCATGCGCAACAGTGTTACCGCCCTGTTGGTTTCCAAGGATATCGGTGGCGTAGGCATAGTAAGCCAACCCAGGTAGCAGGTCAATGTTCTTCGGACAGTTCTCGTCAGAGATGTTGCTGTTGAAATTGCTGAAACTACCTTTGGGAGGGGGAGAATCTCGAATGTAACCCCGTTCGCTTCGGACGTGAGGATGTGGGTCATCCTGTGGCGCAGGCAAAGGGTCTTTATACGAGCACACTTTGCCCAAAGCAAGAACGAGCAGTATAATCGCGTTGCACAATGATCGTTCAATCTCACCCCGACGCGAAGGGAGTCCTTCAAGGTTACTCTCCGACCGCTTTCGCTTCACTCCGTGAACAAGAGCAGGCGAGTGGGCGTTCAAAGGCGTCGCATCAGGACTGTACTGATCACTGAAGTCATTGAACATACGTCTTAGTCCGTTCTCGTTCATGAAAGGATGGAAAATGTGCATGATCTCCATGTACGACCGGAGTAGGTCGAACATGACATGGCGTCGAAAGTCGGGTCGACCATCTGCGCCAAGCCCGTTCTCCTGCCGCGGCTTAGGCAGGAAGTATTCTCGAGGGGTGCTACCCGGTACTCTCGTTCCAGCTAGGACCTCGGAAGATGGATAGCCCCAAAGGCCTTCTCTGACGGGTGCTGGTGAAGGCGCTTCCGAATCGGTACTGCTCTCTGGGCTTCCAGGGCCTTGAGCCCCGTCATCCGAGTCTCGGCCCTCCCCGATACCCCAGATGCGCAGTAGTCCGCGGTCTTGCTCAAGCTGCATCGGGTAGTCGGAGACTCCAAGGCCTTTGTCTACCAGGCTTCTGAGGTACGGGACACCTACACAGAAGATACTCATTTGCAGCCACTCGTCCAGCAACATGTGCGCCGGTGTAGTGTGATTACCCGGCAGACCCATTCGCTCCGTGGGGCTTTCCTCGGTGACATGGCTGCGTCCGGGCCTCACACTCTCAGCAGGGGTTGTTTACTGTCGAGAAGGGGGCACATACTGAAGTTCTTGCTTGATAGAAACCGATGCTTGCACCCCCAAAGGCGACATTATCTCGTGATTCCGCGATGGTGGAAGCCTACTATCAACACGTGCTTTCCATTCGCCGAACTGGTCCACAAGTTGCGACAGACGGTCAGATACGCCTTTGACACTTTTTTGAAGTTGCGTCATCATTCTATCTTGCCTATGGGGGGTCAGTAATGAGCCAGAGGGAGCAAACGGGCAACGCACTTCGGTGGCGGAACGTCCGCGTCTTCGCAGCACAAGTTGTTCTCTTGGCAGGATTGGCACGGCCGAATGTCGCTGCATTTCTGTTTTCGCAAACGACATTGGCTACAGGCCTGGGTGACGCGCTCCTGCTTTGCCTGAGCCTGCGGTGCAGTGCCGTAGTCCAGGATCTGCACGGTAAAAGGAGCAAGAGGCGCGTGCCGCTGGGCAGATGGTGGTGGCTGGAAACAATATGGCAGGCCCTCAGGACGTGCTCCAGGACGAGGAGTGTGGCCATTTCCATGTGATGTGCTGTCGTTGGGACAATGCTCGTGGTTGACCGCCCGCGACTGAAGGTGGCGGCTATGCTCCATGGGGCCCGGCCTTTGAGATCTATGCCGACATCGATATGGGAACAGGGCCGACTATATATTGTGAAAGTGCCTTGCAGCAATTTGAGGTAAGGGATCCGGCAGCCTTCATAGCTAGACACGCCAAATGTGGATGCTGGAGGCGTGGACTAGTCATCATCTCTCCGTGCGGGAGGGTGCGGTGCATTGCGGAGATACCCCTGTTTGAGTACATCTAGATTCTCGATCCTAGGAATAGGCATGATGCAGTTTGGCGCACACATTCGATGGATGAGCATTGGGAGCACGGACACTTTTAGCGACCCTTGCATACTGCTGGCAGGTAGACGGACGCGCGTGATTGGCTCGAACTGTTATCTGGTGGGGATCAGCTATGGAAAGTGCATCGGGTGCGTAATGCCTCGAAGCGAACTAGCCACGGCCTTTAGCGGGTATCGTGGGACAGCCCACACCGAGGCTTCCTTTTGACACACATCAACTGCTGCCGTCGCGACGCTCGCATGCAGTCAACGCTGGCTGGCGGCAGAGCTTTACTACTGAAGGGATGATTGCTAAGCATGTAGTAGACCAGCCATCAGCCATTACGACAACCATCACCAACCAGAACCCTTGGCACGGTAGCAGCCAAGGGTGCTGCGAGGCCGTCGCTGGGTGTAGCATGATCTCAGCGGCACTCGACAAGGTGAACCTGCTTTTTGATGTAGGTGCAGTGAGGCAGAGACGGAAGTACAGAGTCACGTTTTGTTTGTGGTAAAGACGGCTGTGCTTGGAAGAATGCTTGCATACCGTCTACGCTCACCCCCTGGCCTCCGAGGTGCAGTCGCATATTCTCGATTTCCGGGGGTAAGCTATACAGCTATGTGGAAGCAACCTGCCATCATACGTCTCGCACCGGGTCGCAAGCCGAGTTGACTATGGCGGTGGGATGGCGGTGCTCGATGGCGCACCGCACTCTTTCCCGCACATTTCTTAACTGAAAGATAGCTGGTGCCAATCATACAAGGGGGACGAGTTCACGTGCGCCTGTATTTTCTGACATCCAATACTTTGCCATTTGAAGACATCCTCCAGCACAAGCTGCTTGTTGGCCTCCCCGCTCTCCCGTTTTTTCTGGGCCCCACCAAGATTGTGTCATGTGGCTTCAGGTTCTCTTCTTAGCTGTGATATCCTGGCCGTGGTCAGATATGAGCGAGGGTGGACGCCACTGCTCTGCATTATTGACCTTGGCGTGATGACGAGCATCAAGCACGGTCAAGCTCGTTCCACGTTCAGCCACTTGCTGATCTGTGCCTTTACAAGCTTCGCTTGAACGGCTTCTGTGCAGTGTGGAAGTGCTGATCTGTTCCAGGACGCACACATTATGCGCGGCCGTAGACTAAAACGTCGCTCAACCGCGCCATGTCAATTTCCTGCGGGATCGGGGTTACCCAGAGAGTAGCTTCACCAGAGGTTCATGATTTGCCGTCCACGTGTACATCAACACATCGCGATCGGCACGGGTTGCAGCAGGTTTGTCTGAATCTCTAAATCTCCCGACACTGCTAGCATTCTTGTGGCTTGCACGGCCAGCAGCTTGTAAGTGGAGTCTTGGCCCAATGTTGCCGGAGTAGATCCTGAATGCAGGTGCTCGGGGACTTGGCCCCCTGCCTGTGACGCACTTTGGTCCAAAACCCCTTCTAATCTCACGGGCGGGCTTCTGACCGGGTGGTATTGAAAGGTGGGATCGTATTGCCGCTCGATTGGCTCAGAACATTTGAGTCTATGCGTCGCCTCCACAAGGAGGTGGTACCTGCTGAATGCCGTAAGGGTATAGAGCAGAATGCCAAATCTCAAATTTGGCTTGAAGAGATAAATAAGAGCATCTGTCAGCCACGAGACACCAACCTTGTCTCATACAGCCAAAGACTTGCTATTATCATACGGGACATCGGTTTGTTGACTCTTTGCGTGTCCTTCCCAAAACTGCCAATATGATGCAAACTATACCAGGGATTCATCGAGCTCCAGAGCAAAGATACTTTCCACGTACTGGCTCGTACCTACCGTGGCCAGCCTCTCCGCAGGGAAACAAAGACGAATTACCACGGTACCTTCCAGCGCCACCTTTACACAATCAATCAAGGCAGAGTCCACTCAACGCCGAGATATCGTATCCACCGCCGCCTCTGAATGCTTCCATTGCGTCCTCACTCGACACACGGCTGGAAATACACAACCGTCCTCCCCACGGTCGGCCAAAGACAACCACAGATAATTTTGGCCGGACACTTTCTTACCCCTCCTACGACTTCACACAGCAGCAGCGATTGACTCCGTTTGCTGGTACTTCGTCCATCGCCCAAGATCTGAAGGAAGACCGGAGCAGAAGACCTTGGTCCAGTGAGGACCATACATGGTATCTCAGACGAGTCTCATATGAAGAACAATTGGCACTTCCAGGCACACGTCACGTCGCTCCGCACATCAATTTACAACCAGAACTGCGCACTCACTCGCACGTCAGTCGTCCTGTCTCCAACCGACCGGATTTTCAGAGCCTGCATCCACCATATGGAATGTACCGATCGAGCTTACCATATCCATCACCGAAAGCTCCTCATAAGCCTCTACCAATCCATGCCTCTCCTAGGAGGATTCGTCATGGCCTCGGCGACAGGCGACCCATGTATCCCACAAAGCACAGGAAATTCTCTGAGAAAAGAGGTTCAGACTGTTGGTTTTGGAACTACTCGAAGCACTCTTGTCGTTTCAGAAGAGATGAATGTAAACGCTTCCACAGATGCAGTTCGTGCGGTAGTCCCTCTCACGGTTGCTTTTACTCTTACAATGGTATAGGATGTCAGAGTGCCCAGCACAGATATCACCATCCGAGTTCGCTTCGCTGCTTCACTCCGTCTCGCTAAGACGCGTTTTACACTCTGGTTTGATGACGAAGGCTTAAGACAAGAATGAAAAGAGTAGTCCTGGCTGCCGATCATAGAACGGGACCGGTACGGGAGAGCGTGGGTAGCGGAGCGCGCCAGGAAGTCCATCGCTATGTCGAAGCTGCCAAGGGTGAGCTTCTTTCTGGTACGCATCTTGGAATCACGGAGAAGTAGTAGTTTTTGTGTCCAGTTGGGAGACTGGTGGACTTTCACGCGTCGCCACGACGCTAGCGGCAATTCTTGCTAATGTAGTATAGTATAATAACAGATCAGAGCACGTTTGTAGCAGCAAATGACCGCACGCATGCCCAATCATCTGCAGTGGCGTCTTTCATGTATACGGATAGTGAGATGGCGCTTTCGAGACGCTATAAAGTCTTTGTTCTGTATCTCCTGCACACATTCACTCGACTTTGACGGCGATGAAGTGATGAAGTATGTCGAGAAGATAGCATGCTTTCGTGCTATAGCCATCTGCAGACCAGCTCAACCCAATCTTTCAGTGCTCGTCTTTACGCACCCTCTGGTTCAGAAGCACTCATAGCCCAACTCACACTGCATCCACCCAACTGCAACCCTTGCAAAGAGTGTTCGCTCACGA
Source organism: Alternaria postmessia (assembly GCF_024291825.1). Taxonomy (NCBI): domain Eukaryota; kingdom Fungi; phylum Ascomycota; class Dothideomycetes; order Pleosporales; family Pleosporaceae; genus Alternaria; species Alternaria postmessia. The sequence continues at coordinate 22,683 of NW_026260280.1, forward strand.
CCCCAGCGTTCCCAACGTACCGTAATACGGTACGTTTGAAGCTATCTTGGGGCACGTACGGGTCGATTTCTGGTGTTGTACGTACGGGAGGTCCAAAAAAAGCTCTAAGTACGAACCGTAACCGTATTACGGTCGCTCGGACCACATACGGATCGTATAATTGCCTAATTAGGCAACCACTAAGCTTGTGTTGTAAATTGAAGCTGCTGTAGGCGCTCGAGAAGCTGTATCGTGGTGTTGAGGATAGAGATTTCAGCCAGCGTTGTCGCCCAGGTAGCTGCTGTTGCTGGGTATATTGCTGCTGCTGCCAGCGACCTCGCTGTTGCCGGATTTGTAGCTGCTGCCTTGCTTGCTATCCCAGCGTTGTACGTGTTGTTGTAGCTTCAAAACCTCGCTTT
>NW_026260281.1:0-22843 GCF_024291825.1 Alternaria postmessia
CCTTGGCGGGATGTCAGTCACGTGATCAGCGCCCCGCGTTGATCGTTACCTTCTGACGTGGTCGTCGGTTGGCGTTCCGCGCCAACTCCTTCATCAAGGGTGGAGTTCCTTTTGTTGCTTGTAACAAAAGTTGGTGTTCGGTGTACAACATGGCCGAGGAGTCGCCGGATTACAAGTGTCTATATCTGAAGGAACAACGCAGGCGTGAAGCAGCGGAGAACGCCCAGAGAGAAGCGGAAGCAGCACGGGAGGAGGAACAATGCAGGCGCAAGGAGGCGAAGCGAGGCCAGGAAAGAGCGGCAGAGCAGACGCGCAAGACAGCCCTTCCCGAGTTCCTCCATGCCTGCCACACCCATCTCCACTCCGGCCTCACCGTCCAGACCGATCCGACATTGTCGACACGAGGCAGCCCTACCAACGCAAACAACAAGCTTCGCCCGGAAAGGCTGGCCCTGTGGGCCGACTTCCCTGCGCGACAGCCACCATCTGGGACGATTTGATGGAGTCCGGCTTCGCGTCCGTACGACATTTCACGTCGCTGCACACACTCGAGGAGACGGGCGAGGCCGTGCGGCGGCGGATGATGAGCTCGGAGCTGGACCTGAACCTCTTCCAGCGGCACACCGTCGAAGACCAGGTATCGCTGATCATCCAGGGCATGCACAGCGACCGTCGACCGCGGCAGAAGTTTGGGCTGCAGGGCTCGGTGAACTTTGAGAACCACGCCAATACGCTCAGCCCGGAGGAGCAGCTGGAAGAGGACATGGAGCAGCTGATGGTGTCGGGGACCGGGCGACGGCAGTCACCGCGTCTGCAGGCGAAAGCGAAAGCCAAAGCGAAGGAGACACGGCCGTCAGGCTCGACAGGTACGGCAGAAGCGGAGGACGCTGGTCGCAAAAGCACAGCAAGCTCGTCGCGTCCCCGGGCCGACCAGTTTGCGTATACAACACGGGCACGACTCGAAGCGCTCAGGACCGCATTGCGGCCTTTATCCTCGAGTACAAGGCGCTGCACAAGCTCTCGCTCGGCTACGTCTACGAGGGACTAGGCGAGATGGAACTCGACGAGGTGGTGCAGTGCCGCGACGACGAGACGTTGAGAGACCGCTTTCGCCGGCTGGTCGCCGTGGTCATTACCCAGGCCTTCTCCTACATGGTCCGGATCGGAGTGGAGTACGGGTGCGTATGCACGGGTGAAGCTTACATCTTCCTACATATAGGAGACGACCCCAGGACGGTGCACTACTTCCTCTCGGTGCCAAAGGACGACGTGGGAGAGACGACGGGGTGGACAGCCGGCTCAGAGGGTGGAAACCGGTTGCACCTGACAGCAGTGGGCCAGATGCTGGCCTTTACCCTCCAGGCGCTGAAGACACCGCCGCGGTCGCAGCGATGGCGGGCTAAGGCAGCGGCACAACTGCGCAGCTGGGAGGTGGTGTACGACGAGCTGCTGGACGCGATCCCTGAAGGCATGACGCAGTCGTCGGAGTACCAGCCTCCAGAGGACGACAGCTTCCTGCGCATGTCGCCTGTGCAGCTGCGCGGTGGAAGAGAGAAATAGAGCTCGCCTAGCTGCCGACAGGCAGAGCAGCAACACGAGGCCAACGACGACGAGCCAGAGTCAGAGCCTGATCCGGACACACCGAGCCGACAGCAGTCGTCGCCGCAGCACGTGTTGCGCACGCAGAAGGCTACCCGTAGCTCGCCAACCCCGCGCGGGCGTGGGCGTGAGCGAGGGCATGGCCGTGGCCAGAGAACAAGGGACAAGCAATACTGCACGCAGGCATGCCTTCGCGGGCTTGTAGACGGCGGTGTGCTTGATAGATACACTCCCATGCATTTGCAGCTTCCGGTTTCCGTAAGCAGGCGACTCTTGGTCCCATGCCCAGCCCTTCTCGTTTAGTGGTGACCTTACCCAGATAGTGCTAGTTTTTACTAGCGTTGCTATGAGTCAACCCGCCGCTCGATACTCGGACCAATGGAATCGAGATATCTACACAGTCTAAGCCTTTTTAGAGCATGTGTCTTCTAGAATAATCGATTCCCTGTGCAGGGTGACAAACAAGCCGTGGGTGTAAAGCGGAAACTGCAAGTGCATGGGAGTGTATTGTCCTAACGCCAGAGACCACGGAGAGGGATTCCACCAGATTGACCGGCCAGCCTTCCTTGCCCTTATGCGTCAACAGCTTGCGGTTGACCTAGACACGGATTGTAATCCTATGAGCCTGCCTGGAGCGTGTGGTGTGCTCTTCCGCGTCCGTCTGCGATCGCACGGATATGTTGTGGCAGCGAAGTGCACGCCCGCCTACTTCGCCCATCGCCTGCGATGGGAGGCGTCTATCTACGAGCGGCTTCGACCCATCCACGGGCTGGGAGTGCTGCACAAGGATCTGATGCCTCGCAACATACTTTAGAACGAGAGGACTGAGCACGTCATGGTGATCGACTTCGAGCGAGCAGAGATAGAGCAACGGACCGCACTAGGTGCTATCTCGGTCAACCGCAAAAGGAAGAAGCCGGCAGAAAGCTTGGCCAAGCCAGCGCGAAAAAAGCCTTCTGCATGCACACTAGAGATACGGCGGGCGATGTTTGAGCTGAACGGCATTGCACAGTCAATTCGATGTGGGTGACGCCAAGCTTACGACTTGTCTGCACTTTGTAACAGAGAGTGTTCACCACAAGTGGGCACTTGATGTCGCCAAGAACGCTCTCCTTCAACGGAGAGGGCGCAGATGCCATTGAGCATTCCGGAAGTGGCGGACTGTGGCGGACTGTGGCGGAAACGGCCCACCCGACGCCTTGGATGTCGGTCTGGGGTACGGACCCAAGTACTGCCTCTGAGGAAACTTGGTCGGGCTTCGTGAAGACTGCTTTGGGCAGCTGCATAAGGCTGGGCCATCGCGACTTCTAAGCTTGGTGTGCCGCCCTCCACTGTGCGGCATTTACACGATCTCCACCAAGAGTTCTCGGCTAAGACCGGTCATGCGTGTGTCCACCACGGCGCGATTGCTCAAGGCGGAGTCGTGATACCGAGTCTTGTGGCAGGCTACTGTCAAGCCGACTAGCAGCTGCAGCTGGGTGATCCAGTCCCACAATCTTCTGGTCATCTGCTCCAAGCCGATCCAAGTTTCGAAGAGTCATCTCTGTAAGGGGCTGCGCTCCGTAGAGCAATCGCGAGGTATACAAGAGGTTGTATTCGATAGGGAGCTAAGCTCCTAGCTACGTGGTTATCTATATACAAGCTAGTTGCCTGAGTAACAATCGGGCCGGTATGGTCTAGGTGCACGAGGCAGCTTCTGGGTCCTGCGGCCATCGTCTGAGCGACGTTCGGACGATGCGCAGAGAATCCGGGTGCTCGAGGTAGCACCCGGATTTTGCGAGTAGACCGAGATTCCATCGAGGAGCTGTCCAAAGGGCGTTCAGCCCGTTACAATCTCTTCAGCCTCATGGTCACCAGGCCATATTGACGACTTTCTCTTTAACCTCCCTCCTTACGCAACGAACAACCCCGTGGGCCGAAGCCGGCCAATAAGAGCGCAAGAATAGCAGACATTCCGACCTAGCGCGGCGTCTCATTGGCTGAGTTCGGCCCACCGGGTAGTTCGCTGCACAGGGAGGGATGAAAGGGAAGACGGGACTTGAAAGCAATGGGTATAACGTTAAAGGATGGACGGATTTCTTTAGTGCACTCGTTGTGATCAACTCTCACAAGTTCTTCTTTTACATAGATTAATACTTAACGTCCATCCTGTCGTGGCGGGACACCCTGTGTGCCTGGACCGGCCAATCAGACCGCTGATTTTGGGCAGAAGTCTGTGATTCAAGCGACGTGATTGGCCGGTCCAGGCACACAGGGATTCTGTCACTGAGGGATAGACGTTAAAGTCCCTCCCTGTGTGACGGAAAACCCTATGGGCCGGAAACAGCCAATGAGAGTGTAGGGATAGCATCTTTCCTGACATGATACTCTGTTCCGTTGATTGATTCCGGCCCACAGGGTTTTCCTTCACACAGGGAGGGACCTCACACGCTCGCAAGCGTGTGCGCTATTTCGGCAAAAGCTTCTTTAAAATTTCCCATCCAAAGCTCAACCTCTTTCTTAGTGTTGGCAGACTCAGGATATAAAAGCGCCACCTTGATACAACCGTCCTCTAGACTTACCTCTAGCTCGAACAATCCCAACCTTTTTGACTGTGGTAGGGATACCGGTCGACAATTCTCCGGAAGTGACAATGTCTTGAACAGCGAATCAGTTCGTTCCAACTGCTGGAACATTCCGACATAGTTGAAGGTTACATCGACAGGGAATTTAGATACGAAGGCTGCCTTCTCCTGCTCCGTAACAAATTTAGACGCGAAGTAGGACCAACCTCTACGAGGCAAACCGCGCAGATAGTCTTTAGTCTGACTAATAGTTTCCAACAAAGAAGATCCTGGGTACACCTGGATAGGGAAAAGGGTAGTAAACCATCCAACTGTGCGAGAAACATCAATGTTGTTGTCCCATGCTTCGCGACCATGGCTCTCGACGAAGATACGGGGATGTTGAAAATCTGGGAATGCGAGATTGAAAGAGCTGGTCAAAGCTGCGAGCATCAGCTCGATAGGCTTTGTTTGTAGAGCGTCGTTGCTCATGCCCATAATCTTTGAGCTGACTCGCTGGTCGACTACAAAAGACTCAATCCTAAGAATTCCATCAACATCTGGAGCAAGTTCCCACCCTCTCGGAACCTTGGGTTTCTCGTCATCAGCAGCCTGAACAGGAGCAAAGCTCTCGCTTATGTGCTTGTCCTGCAGAGAGCACCACTCTTGAAAAGACATTCCAGGTGGGACTGTCAGTTGCCCGTCAAGAAGCAGCTGCTCAAGCTCTCGAAGCAAAATCCTCCAAGACACCATATCCATGACAGCATGGTGAATACAGATAAACAGCCTCTGTTCTTCAGTTCCTTCAATAAGCAAAGCCGCAAACAACGGGCCAGACATGATATTCAACTTGCCCCTAGCTTGAGATATCATCTGAGCGCACTCACGGTCACCAGAGACTGTGACAGAGTTGAAGACGTAACTTTCGGATACACTGGTAGCAATGCGTTGTTCCCACTTGCCATCCATGCCTCTATTGAACCGTGTACGGAGAACAGCATGTCGTCCTATGATTGTCCGGAAGGCCCTGTCTACGTCCTCGAACGAAACCCTTTGTTCAAGCCCAAGGAGGTAACATTGGTCAAAGCAGATATTGGGGTCAGTCTGAAGTCTGAAAAATAGTTCCTGCATTGGCGATAGAGCAAAGGCTTGTGGTGACATTTCATCCTTCTTAGATCCTCCGGTACGGCCTTCATCGTGGGGTGCGATAGCTGTTACCGACCCAGCTAAGTCCCGCAATGTCGGTTGGTTGAATATGTCATCGATGGATATGTGGATTTTGAGTTTGCGTAACTCGGCCACAAGGGACATGGTTGAGATGGAGTCGCCCCCAAGACGAAAAAAATTGTCATCCAGGCCTATGAACGCTGAGTCAATATTCAAAACTCTTGACCAAGCCTGTTGAATCTGCTGCTCGGTCACCCCCATCGATCGTTCTTGAATTAGGCCTTTGGTGTTTTTTTGCTCTATCGCCTGTTGCGTCAAAAACTCGGCGCCTAGATCACGCAGTTTCTTCCGGTCGATTTTTCCAGATGCCGTTATTGGCATTCGACTTATGGTGAAGTATACTGTCGGTACCATGTACTCCGGGAGATTCTCTGCTAGTTTGCGAGATTCCTCTATTCCCAATCCCATAGCACTAATTCGATAAGTGGCCAAATTCTTGGCTTCTTCGTTCAAAGACTTGATTGTGGTAACGAAAGCCGCTAATACTGGTTTGGCATTTTCCCAGGCCGGCAATAGAATCTCGCTGGCAGCTTGCACAACTCCCTGGACACACTCGCGGACGTAGTGTTCTACCTCACCCAGTTCCATCCGCTGTCCACGAATCTTGACCTGTTCGTCTTTACGCCTAACAAAGCACAAAGTGCCATCATCGTTATATCGTACCAGGTCTCCGGTTTTGTACAACTTCCCGCGCCGGCCGGGGTAGCCGCAGCCGCCTTGCAGTAACCATGGAGGGTCTTGGATGAAGGAAGCGGATGTTTTCTCTGGGTCGCGCAGGTATCCATGTGATAATATTGGTCCCTCGATCAGAAGCTCCCCGATAGCCCCAATTTGGGCCAGTTTGGTATGATCAACCTGGCTTACGACCCAGCTCGACGAACCCACAGCCTTCCCAATGGTACTGTGGTTCCATATACTCAAATCCACGTTATGCATGTTTGAAAATACAGTGCATTCAGTTGGTCCATACCCGTTAATTAAAGTAGGGAGATGTGCCCATCTCTGAAGATCTGTGCGAGTACTGGGCTCTCCGCCAATAATCAACGTCTTTAACGAGGGGACCTCTGACGGCTCAAGCACCCTGGATACCGATGGCACCAAGAAGGCCACGTTAACATCCATGGAGGTTATCAATCGACCTATATCGCCTAAACGTTCTTGATCAGAAGGCACACAAACACAGCCCCCGAAAACCAATGTTGTGATGATTTCGAACACCGATGCATCGAAGGTGTAGGAGGCGAACTGCAAGACTCGCGAAGATGGCGAAACGCCAGCTCGGATGCCATGGTACTTGCTACTGCTGCTTACTGACCGATGCGGAACTGATATACCCTTTGGCTCTCCGGTACTACCAGAGGTGAATATTACGTAGGCAATGGAGGATGGTGACGGACAGGTAAGCCCTTGCACAGGTAGAGCATTCCAAGAAGATGCTGAGTGCGACCCAACAGCTACCGCAAAGTGGTGAGCACCAAGAGCAAGATCCGAATATCGCTCCGATGTAAGAACAATCCGTCCGCCTACCCTCTCCAGTTGGTGCTTCCGGCGACCCGCAGTTCCTGAAGGATCGAGCAACACAAATGCACATCCAACTTTCAGCACAGCCAGAATTGCCACTTGTACCCACATCGACTTCTCGAAAAGGAGAGGAACCACAGTACCCTGACCAACGTCCAACCTGGCAAGATAGTGTGCAAGGCGATTAGACAGACTCTCTAGCTCGCCATACGTCAAGTTGCCATCCCAAGCACACACTGCCAATGCTGTAGGTTGCCTGCTAGATTGCTGTTCTATCAGAGTGTGTACGCAGCTCTCAATAGGGGCCGGCAAAGCAGCATTCCAGGTCCAGACTCTTTCTAACTCAGAAGGCGTCAAACAGTCAATCTCTTTGACTTTTTTGCTCGGTTCAGCTTCAATTATTTGACGCATAACGAGTATGAGGGCCTCTGCCAATGCTTCGGCCTCTCTACTCCGCAAAACGTTCTGATCGTAATTGGCCACGACTTTTACCCGACCATCAACAAGAAAACACTGTAATACTAGCGGATGTGCTCCAAACATCATTGCTGTCTCATCAATCCATGTACCAATAGACCGATCATCTTGGAAGCAGTTTTCAGCCTCATGAAGTAGCATCAGTGTTTGATATGTAGAACCCCGCTGTGTGTCCTCGTTTAGGTTTGAGATTTCCGATACATCTGTATGCTCAAAGGGTCTCCTAGTCAGAGATTCCAGGGCCACAGCCTCCAATAGAGATGCTACCGGCTGGTCCTGTACAACCTGTATGCGAATGGGAAACTCCGTCATCGCAGGCCCCATTATCATGTCAGCATCTGGGAGGCTGGTGTCTCTTTGTGATGACAACGCTCCGAAAACAACGTCGCCTTCTCCAAAATATCGACCTAAGACGACGGCTAACGATGCATGCACCAGGTTTGAACTATCCAGCTTCGGTGACACCAGGGGCAATAGTGACCATGGGCTCTCATACCTGGAAACAATAGTTGGTTCCGGGGGACCAGGCGAGGTAGGAAAACTGAAGGCATTACTACCTTCGAGATTCATTGTCCAAAAGGCTTTGTACTTGGCTTCGTCTCGATCCTGTAGGTTCTTGAGGAAACAATCAAATCCTTTCAGCCCAGCAAAGGCACGCTCATGATACGCTTCGCTAAGCATGGTCGTGAGTCTCCTTATCATGTGGGGATCAAACATAGCGCGATCCATAGTCCATAAGAACTTGCGAGAATCTCCATCCGTCACGATGGCGTACGTAGAAAGGGGTTGACCAAATGAACCCTCTACCGGCTGGTTGTCCGACTCCTTGGCAGTCGCTTCGGAAAATTTCCATGCTGCATCTTCCTTCATGATGACTTGGAATACTCCATACTTGTCGTGCTTTATAATTCGAGTACGCAGTATAGAGGCTGCCTGGACGACTTTTGACCACGCGGCGTAGAATCGCGACCACCCCACGTCCTCTCCCAACTCCAAGACAGCTCGTAAAGTGCCCTCATGCTGTTCAGTAGCGGTCGTTAAGAGACGTGCTTGCCAGGGAGTGCATGGGAGAATATTCTCGATTAAGGTAGGATCAACTTTGGACTCACCAGCAACTTGCTGGATATAATCTTGAACATGACGTCCGACGAGAGAAAATGGGGGTATCTCATCATCCATCTCAACAGCGATACAGTCCCGGAGGCTTCGCAACGCACAAACACGTATGTATGAAAAAAAGGCAGGATCTAGGCTGCATTTAGGTGAGGCTCTTGAATATTGTAGACCTTGTAATTTACTTACTAGACAAGATAGCCGTGCAGTCAAAGATAGCTCAGAATCACGTATCCGAGTAATATCAGAGTTGAAGAGCTTCGTGGCTGCAGGAAATTTTGGGGGACCATGCGTTGGTGGCTCGACTTATCCACATAGGCTCGAGCATGATAGATATAACTCAAGTACAGCTTCCGTGTCCAAGTCAGCTAGCAGGAGGGTGAGCATCGAACTTTCCGCATTCACCCGAGTCCCGAAGTCCGTTGTTTTATGCGCTGGGGCTTATCTCCCGTTCCGTCCCTCGGTCCCGGACCCAGAAAACGATTCCCACCAGAACACAATGTGCCGAAGCTCAAAACGTCCGTACTTCTGCCTTGTGCCGAATAATCGCAACCAGCTTCGCCCTGTTAATTTGTCTAAAAATGACGTTTCTGTTTCTTGGTTAGCTACTGTCGACCTTGTTCACACTTGTGGGCTTTCCTTGTCTTTGCACTACACACACAATTTATTGGCAGCTAGTGACAGAGTGCTGCTATTTTTTCAGTGGGTTGTTGTCCTCTATTTGTTAAACTTAGCTACAGCACTAGCTTGGACATTCTCGACCCACGGGGTTTCTCCGTACATAGGGATGGACTTTGATCAAGAGGAACGTGATTTTGAGACAAACTGACCACCCGGAGCTACCTGCAACTATTCGGTATGAGGCAAAACAACGGAGAGTTTCGGCTTCGGCACATTCTGTTCCAATGGAGATCGTTTTCCTGGTCGATGACGTCACGAGACCGCGCACAAAACAACCGATTTCGGGGCTTGTATTCATGGGGGAAGCTCGGCACTCACGCTCCTGCCAACTAAATAGGACAAAAACCGTGCGGTAGTTCCTCCTGAGCAATAATAACCTCGCCCCTGGACATTCGATAGCACGATACGTTTTTCGATTCAACCACGCAATCCCTTGACTGGACAATGACGCCTCTTAGAGAACCAATTGCTGTTATCGGGTCCGCATGTCGCTTTCCAGGTGGTGCAAACTCGCCTCATAAACTCTGGGAGTTGTTGAGAGATCCTAGAGACATATTGCGTGAGTTTCCTGATGACAGATTGGTCTTGTCGAAGTTCTACAATGGTAATGCGAACCACCACGGCAGTACGAATGTCAGAAACCGATCGTACCTTCTTTCCGAAGATATACGAGCATTTGATGCACCCTTTTTCCACATCAACCCTCGAGAAGCCGATGGTATGGATCCTGCTCAACGTATTCTCCTCGAGGCTGTTTATGAAGCACTTGAAGCTGCTGGATATACAATGGAGCAAATGCAGGGTACCCACACGTCTGTGTTTGTTGGTGTCATGAATTCCGATTGGTGGGATCTGCAGATGCGCGATACCGAGACGATTGCCACCCATGCGGCAACTGGAACAGCTCGCAGCATTGTTTCTAACCGTATTTCCTACGTGTTTGATCTCAAAGGCGTATCCATGACCATTGACACAGCTTGTTCTAGTTCCTTGGTTGCGCTACATCAAGCAGTGCAAAGCTTACGGAGCGGTGAATCTACAGCTGCCATTGTGGGGGGTGCCAATATTCTTCTTGATCCTGCAATGTATATCGCCGAGTCAACATTACAAATGCTGTCACCAGAATCTCGCTCACGTATGTGGGACAAATCGGCAAATGGTTATGCAAGAGGCGAGGGATGTGCAGCGGTCTTCCTGAAGCCATTAACGAGGGCCATAGCCGATGGTGATCATATCGAGTGTGTCATCAGGGAAACAGGAGTCAGTTCTGATGGGCGCACACAGGGAATCACCATGCCCAGTGCTGCAGCACAGGCAGCATTGATCAAATCGACATACCGCAGCGCTGGATTGGACCCGTTGGCAGATCGCTGCCAGTATTTTGAATGTCATGGAACCGGAACCCCAGCAGGTGACCCCATCGAGGCCCAGGCCATCGCAGAGGCATTTTTTTCGCATTCTGGAGAGGATGCAGAAATCTACGTTGGGTCCATCAAAACAGTGATTGGACACCTGGAGGGATGTGCAGGCCTAGCAGGTCTGCTAAAAGCCTCTCTGGCAATCCAAAATCGCACCATACCCGCCAATATGCTTTTCAACGACTTGAATCCATTGATTGGGCCATATTACAGAAACTTAAAGATACTTCAAGCGGCAAAACCGTGGCCGCAGGACATACACGGCCCCCGCCGAGCTAGCGTCAATAGCTTTGGTTTTGGTGGGACAAACGCGCATGTTATCCTGGAGAGCTATGAGCCTGAAATGCAGGGAACGCATGTTTTACAGGAAAGGTCTTTCCATGGCCCGTTGACATTCTCGGCCTGCTCGAAATCGTCTTTATTGGCAACGATCAGCAACTTCACCAGCTACATCAAAACGAATCCTGCAGTTGATCTGCAAAACCTAGCCTGGGTTCTACAAAGAAAACGCACCGAATTTCCGGTCAAGCAGCATTTCTCGGGCTCCACGCACGCTAGGTTGATCGAGTCCATGGAAGCCTATCTCCAGAATGCAGGTTCCAGTGGCCTTCATAACACAACCATTGACACAAAGCTGTTGTACCCAAGTGAAATTCCTAGGGTTCTTGGGATTTTCACTGGTCAAGGCGCACAATGGGCTACTATGGGAAAAGAGTTTATTCAAAATTCATATCTCTTCCGAGAGTCAATCGACCGAAGCGAGGCAGCTCTTGTAGCTTTGCCTGATCCCCCTTCTTGGTCTTTGATATCTGAACTCTTCGCCACAGTTGAAACATCTCGACTCAATGAAGCGGAACTTAGCCAACCACTGTGTACTGCTATACAGATTGCCATCGTGGATCTTATGTTCGCAGCAGGTGTTAAGCTAGATGCTGTGGTGGGCCACTCTTCTGGCGAAATCGCTGCTGCCTACGCATCAGGGATCATTTCTGCAGCGGATGCTATGGCTATTGCCTATTACAGGGGCTTTCATGCTAAAAGGTCGCATGGAACTGGTGGGAAGAGGGGTGGAATGGTAGCTGCTGAGCTTTCGTATGAAGCTGCCCTTCAGTTCTGCGAGAAGGTTGAATGGGCTGGGCGTTTAGTGCTTGCTGCCAGCAACTCTCCGTCTAGCATCACATTGTCGGGAGACCTTGACGCTGTTCAAGAAGCCCATGCATACTTTGAGAAGGAGAACATATTTTCCAGGTTGTTACGAGTCGACACTGCTTACCACTCTCACCATATGATTCCCTGCGCCGAACCTTATCTAACATCTCTGAAGGCTTGTAACATCCAAGTAAGCCAAGCTCGGTCGGACTGCATCTGGATATCTAGCGTATCCGGGGATGTTCAATCGTCAAGCGAGGAGCAAGGAGCTTTGACAGGAGAATACTGGGTTGACAACATGGTGAAGCCAGTTTTGTTTTCCCAGGCCGTCCAATGTTCAATTTGGAACAGCGGCCCCTTCGAATCAATCGTAGAGATAGGACCGCACTTCGCACTGAAGGGGCCCACCACCCAAGTCATGGAAGCGGTGCTTGAATCATCACCGCCGTATCTGAGCTTCATGCGCCGTGGACATGGAATCGAAACATTTTCTGATGGATTAGGGCGTCTATGGTCCAAGCTTGGTCCATCTTCTGTTGACTTGACGGGGTACTGGAAAGCTTGCAGCAGTAGCCACATCAAGTTTCAGATGCTGAAAGGGTTGCCAGCATACGCATGGGACCATGATAAGGTTTACTGGAAGGAAGGACGCATCTCCCGTAACCACCGCCTTCGTAAGGACGTTCCACATGAGCTCTTGGGTCGCCGTACTGCAGATGACTCTGATTATGAGCTGCGGTGGCGCAATGTGCTACGATTGACCGAAATCCCTTGGATCCGGGGCCACAAATTCCAGGGTCAAGTTCTGTTTCCTGCTGCTGGCTACGTGACAATGGCCTTGGAGGCCTCCAAGGCTTTGGTAGGGGATCGGCACGTTAGGCTGTTTGAGCTTCGAGATATTTGCATCCGAAAGGCTTTGGTCTTAGAAGAGGATCAATCTAGCCTTGAGACTGTGTTTTCTGTCAAACGACTAAATGCAGACTTTGGGATACATGATGAGAATATGGACCTCCTCGAGGCTGAGTTCTCTTGCTATGTTTGTGCTGACGAGACTGTTGGCACTCTTGAGAAGACTGTGTCAGGTAGGATCATAATTCACCTTGGAAGCGGAGTTGATGTGAAGTTGCCGCCAGCTGCACACTTCTGTACTGATCTCTCACCTGTTGATCTAGACAGATTTTACTCCACTGTCGAAGAACTCGGCTTAAGCTACCAAGGCCTTTTTAAAGGTCTAGATCATGCTGAGCGGATGCTGAACCACTCCCATGCTCTTGCGGTATGGGAAAACCATAGCATGGGAGCAGGATCTATGGTTCACCCTGCACTATTGGACGTCATGTTTCAGGCGATCTTTGTAGCTTCCATTTCACCGGCCGCTCCCAGTACTCTCTGGACACCCTATCTTCCCGTCTCTATCGATCGCATCATCGTGGATCCTGATCATATACCTGTATATTCTCACCCTGAAGTGAGGGCTCATATACAGGCGTACGTTACAAAGTCATCGGCATCTTCAATTGTTGGTGACATTCACCTTCTGGATTCGAATGGCATTCATAATGGCATCCAGGTTGAGGGATTGTCTCTAAAGTCAGTCGCCGAACCTACTGAAGAGAACGATCGCTCGATTTTCTCCCAGACTGTCTGGGATACAGACATTGCCAGCGGTACAGATTTTCTTAGAGACCGAAAGGAGGATGCGCAAGAAAGTAAGCTCATCCACGCCATAGAGCGAGTCGCGTTATTTCACTTTCGAAGCCTTGTTGAGGCAATAACCGTGGAGAAAGCCAAAACCCTTGCGTGGCACCACCAGCTCTTCCTCAAAGCCGTAAAAGCAAACATAGAGACAATCAGAACTGGCGGGAACCCAGTAGTTCGGCAAGAATGGCTATGCGATACTCGAGAAACGATTGAAGACCTTCGAGCTCAACATCCAGGTCAGATTGACCTCAACCTAATGCACGCAGTTAGTGAAAAGCTCATATCAATTGTCTGTGGGGAAACACAGATTTTGGAAGTCATGCTCCAGGATGACATGCTCAACGACTTTTATATGCGAGGTCGCGGTTTCGAGACGATGAATAACTGTATTGCCCGTGCTGTGCAGCAGATTGCACACAAGCACCCCCGTGCTAAGTATTTGGAGATCGGTGCAGGGACCGGAGGCACGACTCACCGCATCCTGGACACCATTGAGTCAGCTTACACTTCGTACGAGTACACCGATATATCCTCTGCGTTTTTCGAAAAAGCCTCCCACAAATTCGACAAACATGCGAGTAAGATGGTGTTCAAGGTGCTCGATATTGAGAAGGATGTGGTTGACCAAGGGTTCGAGAACGGCGCGTATGATGTTGTCATCGCTGCGAATGTTCTTCATGCTACACGCACGTTGTCTGGAACAATGGGCCATATAAGGTCTCTATTGAAACCTGGTGGCTACTTGATCTTCATGGAGGTCACTGGAGATCAACTCAGGCTTTTGTTTCTTTTTGGCGCCCTACCCGGATGGTGGCTCGGAGCTGGGGAGGGTCGCAGCCTAGGCCCTGGAGTCTCGACCATCGCTTGGGACAACATCCTCCGTAACACGGGGTTTTCAGGCGTAGATGACGTATTCTACGATTTTCCCGATCGCTCGAGGCATACATGCTCTGTGATGATTAGTCAGGCGGTCGACGACCAGCTCAGACTTCTCCGTGATCCACTAGCCGCCACAGGCATGCCTATTAGCGAGCAAGTCCTCATTATCGGCGGAGACACATCATCGGTTTCCCAACTGGCATACGATACAAAGCGCCTCATTTCGCCATGGGCAAGTTGTGTGGCGATTAATAACATTGATGGTCTAGACTCTCGTCGGCTACCATCTAGATTTTCAGTAATTTGCTTGACAGAACTGGACAAGCCGTTATTCTCGGAAATCATGAGCGAGCAGCGACTGAGTAATTTACAAAACCTATTTGCGACCGCAAATGTCGTTTTCTGGATTACCAGCGGCTGTAATGAGGGAACTCCGGTCGCTAATATGATGGTAGGAATCGGCCGCGCTCTTGCCACCGAGTTACCCCATCTTACGCTGCAATTCCTGGATGTAAAAACAGTTGAAAGGCTCAAACCCTCTATTGTTGCACAATCATTCTTTCGCTTAGTTCTGGCCAAACCATTAGTCATGGCAGAGAAAAGTATGCTCTGGACAACTGAGCCCGAACTTGTGTTTGATGGAGATGACATATTGATCCCACGTGTCCTACCAGATAAAGAGATGAATAATAGGTTCAATGCGGCTCGCCGTCCTATCAGCGAGAACCTCTGGAAGGAGAGCACCTGCATCGAGCTCAGCAACGCCGACAATAGCAGCGCACCAGCTCTATTCGAGATAAAGAACACAATAAGGCCTGGCGAAACGACCATCGATGTCAAGTACTCAGTATGTCTAGGAAAGAGATGCACCTTCGTTCTTGGTGTGGTTTCGGGTACTTCAGATACGGTTCTTGCTATTTCTGATACGAATGCCTCTTCTGTTCGTATCTCGAAGGAGCACGTCTTCTTTCTGCCCCATGATTTCAGTGGTAATTCCGCAACGCTGCTGTTGGACACCGCGAATCATGTTCTTGCTGCAAAGCTTTTGAGATGTATCTCGCCTAACAGTATTGCTCTTATTTATGAGCCCGGAGTCCGACTTGCTGCAGCAATACGACATCATGCGCACGAAAATACAGTTGATGTCTTCCCGGCAACCTCTAATCGTGAAAAATGTGGAGAAGGTTGGGCTTTTATACATCCACACGCCACAGAACGAGATATACGTACTATTATCCCTCGGAACACTGGTTGCTTCATCAATCTTAGCTTTAAACCACCAGGTGCACTCTCCCGTGCTCTCCTGCAACAAACCATCATCCATGGACCTGATTGTCTCAGCCAAATTGTCTCTTCAGCCGATGGCTTCCTCCTAGAAGCTGCATTTAACTGGGCAACTACGGGTCTGTTAAGCTTGGATAGTGTAGAGACGGTCAGTGTCCAGAGTTATGTAGGTACAACCAGACCTAGCAGGGACTTCCCGCTTGTATTTGACTGGACAGCGCCTCGACTGCCTGTTACCGTCAAGCCTCTGGAGCCCAAAGGCTTGTTCCTTCCTGATAAGACTTATCTCATGATTGGTATGACAGGAGATCTAGGGCGCTCTCTCTGCAGATGGATGGCCGAACATGGTGCTCGATATGTAGTGCTCACCAGCCGTAATGCTGAGGTTGACAGTGCTTGGATTGAGAGCATGGCCGCGATAGGCGCTACCGTCAAGGTCTACAAGATGGATGTGTCCAATCGAAAATCGGTCCTTGGCGTCTACACCACCATCAAAAATTCGCTTCCAACGATAGCAGGCGTTTGCAATGCAGCCATGGTGCTCGAGGATAGGCTCTTTGCTAATATGACCGTTGGTGCCTTGAGCAAAGTTTTTGAACCAAAGGTTGAGGGGTCAAAAGTCCTGGATGAGATTTTCCACGAACTAAATTTGGATTTTTTCATACTTTTTTCTTCACTGACTAGTATCCTTGGCAATGGTGGTCAATCCAATTACCACGCCGCTAATCTATTCATGACTAGTATGTGCGCTCAACGCCGTGCTCGAGGTCTTGCTGCATCGGTCATGCATATCGGCATGGTTGCGGATATTGGGTACGTTGCCAGGAGTGACCGGCATATTGAAAACCACCTTCGTAAGCTTCAATATCACCCCATGTCAGAGACCGATATGCATTACCTCTTCGCTGAGGCCGTTATGAGCAGCCGTGCAGATCATCCGGGCAATTGGAACATTGTATCTGGCATCGAAACATTTGTCGACGCCCCTGGCGTAAAGCTCCGCCCACCTCACTACCACAACCCGCGCTTCGCTCACTATGTCCGCGAAGAAAATGCTAGGAAGGAGGATTTGCGAACCGACAAGACAGAAAAGAGTGTAAAAGAACTCCTTGAGGATGCAATTTCAGAAGAGGATGTTACGACAGTATTTCAACAGGCCTTTCTGATAAAGCTGGAGAGGCTGACACAGCTGGAGTCCCACAGAATCGATGCCAATAAGTCGCTTCTTAATCTAGGTGTGGACTCTCTGTCCGCCGTAGAGATCCGCAATTGGTTCTTGCAGACTGTTGGTGTGGATATTCCAGTTTTGAAACTACTTCGCGGCGATACAGTCTCTGAAATCAGCATTGATGCCACCAAAAAGTATCTTGCACAAAGGACTTCCTAAGAGCGTTTACACGATCAAGTATTAATTTCTCTTCTTACGCTGCGAATGACCCGGTGAGCCGGAAGCAGCCAATGAGCCACTGCGTAAGGTTGGAAGATCTGCTATCCTTACGCTCTCATTGGTTGTTTTCGGCCTACCGGGTTGTTCGCTGCGTAGGGAGGGAGGTTATATTCACAATCAGATAACGTGAACGGCAAGCGAACCGGCCAGGCAAGCGAGCCGACCACCCCACCAAGATTGCGCACCTTTGTATATAAATTAGATGACCTAACACCACAACGAGCTACCATATTGTACAAGACATCAAACTACTGCTCAGTATCTACAGTATTTTTCTTGCACGTGCGCGAGTTGTGTCCTACCTCCCTACAGCTTTTGCAGTGCCTTTTGCCGCCTCTGCCTGCACCTGTTCGAGACCTACCCTCACGCGTTTCCCCCTCTAGTTGTGCCTCAACGTCCTGTTCAGCAACTAATTCATCTGCCTCCGCCTTTGATAGGTCTCCGCCCTCCTGTATCCGCTTCCTTTTGCGTTGTTTGCGCTCAGATGCAGCCTTGTTTGCCTTCTCAAGACGTGCGACCTGACCCGCTAGCAACGCTTGTGAATGCACCATCATCTGGGCGCTTTTCTTCAGCTGGTCTAGCATTTCAATGATAGAAGCTGGCGAGAAGCTCTTGTGCTGTCGAATCCGATCGCGAATAAGCGTTGATTGAGCCTCTATCTCACGGGCGTTGCTTAGTGTTTTAGGGTTCCATTCAGCAGCCGCTGGTGTAGGAGGTGTAGGCGTGCGAGGCTTCACTTCAAGCTTGGACAACACAACATCTGGGTTGTGTGGGACTATACCAGTTGCTTGGAAGCTTGACTGGATACTCTTCATTGAAAACGAGCCGCTAAATACCTCCTTAAAGGAGGCTAGGAATGCCTTCTTTTCGATATGGTTAATGTGACTGTTTGCCAAGCCTCTGATCTCTTTCCCATACGCCCGCTTTAATGGCGCAAAACACCCCACATCAAGCGGCTGAAGGATGTGCGACGAGTGTGCAGGCATACAGAGGGTAACAATCTTGCTTTTCTCGCAAAGATCCTGGAACGCAAGCGACTTGTGGCTTTCGTGGCCGTCAATAATAAGCAGCCGATGGCTACCCACCGTGCGGGCCTCTGCATGCTTGATAAAGTGCTGCAACCAGGCTAGACCAAGCTCATTTGTTGTCCAACCGTTGTCGCTAACCCCAATACGCCAGTCTTTTGGTATGTCGTGATACCAGGAGCTATCGTGATTCTTGGCTTTAACGATGAAGAAGGGCGGGACAGCCCAGCCCTTCGCGTTGACTCCTGCGATCAACGTAACCCACTCACGACTGCCAGGTTGAACGCCTATAGGCCGATTGCGTCTCTCTGAAGCAGTAACAACCTTCACGCTTCCTGCGACACCCATAGTGAAGCCAGTCTCGTCAAAGTTGTAGGTATCTTCATCTAGGATGCCGTACTTCCTCCTTGTGTTCTGTACGAGGTCAAACCAGGGGCTAATGACCGCTGGATCGCTGCACAGGACTCTCTGGAGATTGTGCTGTCGAGTCAGTCGAGCTTTGAGCTCAGGCTTGCGACAGACGAGGTTGCTGGCCCATTTCCCGCCAACCTGGCCACCACCGCGTACAGCAAGCAATTGGTTAGCCATTTCGCGCACATAACCTAGCGTAGGCGCAAACCCTCGCGCATCTAGCTTTCTTATCTATTGAACAAGCGCGTTTTCTTCGTACTTCGTAAGCCTTGACGAGTTGGCTTGAGAATCGCGCCGTGACGTCGTTCCGGCGCGTCGGTCATGGAGGGTGCTTCAACGAACGTTGTAGATTGCTGCAGCGCGTCGCTCACTTAAGGACGCGTCTTCTTCTATTGCCTGAGTAGCTAGGATGACTCTATCTTCACAAGGGAGTATTTCTCTGTTGTGTTGTTGAGACATTGCAGCTGAAAGTAAAGAGTCGCGCGATCTTGGTGGGGTGGTCGGCTCGCTTGCCGTTCACGTTATAACAATAATCTTGATCTCGTTACTAGCAAAGAAACGCCCTGGGCACACATGTTTCCCGTATCCAAAACTAAGGTGCTCGGGCGAGCCAGTGACGAAAGTCCATTTGTTGTCAGTATGGCTTAGCTTCAAGAAACGATCGAGTTCAAACTTATCGACATTGGGATATAGAGTTGGGTCTTGAAGGCGGTGCTCAACGGCGAGTTTGTAGCCTTTGGGGATGATTGTGCCATCAGAAAGGGTGATGTTGGCCAAAGCTATACGTTGCATTACAACTGTGAATGTGAGAAACGGGTCCAAAAGCAGTGCTATGCCACTTACGGTCGGAGACTGGATTCATACGCTGCGACTCCTTCATCGCACTGTCAAGCAGCTTCATCGAAGCCAAAGATGTCTTCTTCCAGCCGTGAGTTGAAAGAGTCGAAGAAATCTCCTCTCTGAGTTGTGGGATTGCCTCCTTATTCTCAATCAGATCAGCCATGAGCATCGAGACTGCCTCCGTAGTCGTATGCACCGCCACCACCACAAATAACAGTTGAAAATCTGCAAAATCAATCTTTACTCCCTTCGCCTTCGCCTGGTCATCGAGCCAACTCAGCATATCAGAAGTTTTCTCTGTACTTTGCCCGTTGGCCTTTCTCCGCAGACGGTCCTGCGCGATTGGATTGATAATTTTCCGCGCTTTGGCAACGAGCCGCCTAGAGGAGCGGAGTTCAGGAAACCACCACTGCCCAAAAGGACGCAATAATGGATGCAAGCTACGGAGCTTTCGAGTTGCCCTGCCTGCATTGGTAGCGTACGATGTGGCAATGTCTAGCCATTCTGCATTATTTGAGAGTTCGGAGCCAATAAAAACGCGGCTAGATATGCGGGCAGCAAGGCGGTGGACTATAGGTCTCAGATCAATGGTATTCCAATCAGGAATGTTTCCTAGCATCTCCATGATAGCGGCTTCCGCTTCGGCGTTCATATCGTCAATGATGAAACCTATTCATGTGAGTTGACCGTTCAGATAATTCGAAGCTTTCTTTACATACCCAAAGACCTAT
Organism: Alternaria postmessia; assembly: GCF_024291825.1. Taxonomy (NCBI): domain Eukaryota; kingdom Fungi; phylum Ascomycota; class Dothideomycetes; order Pleosporales; family Pleosporaceae; genus Alternaria; species Alternaria postmessia. The sequence continues at coordinate 20,047 of NW_026260281.1, forward strand.
TGAGATCAGACTTGACAACGTCTTGCACGATATCATGATAGTCCACCCCTAGGACCGGAGCTAATCCTCCATAGCGAGCATAACGAGCCAGAGAGTTCTATACAGGGACGGGATCAGTAATATTCATTAGATAAGTAAATAGTGTAGCGTACATTCACAACAACCTTACCCAGGGTAAGTCCCTTCATGTTGCGGATTTCACTTGCGAACGAGTTTGGCAGAAACACCATCGGTCCAGTTGGAGAAATCACCGCAATAGGGTTTTGGATCTTAACCATTTGTCAGACATATCCTTTTTGTATGTAAATCTTTAACTATCACCTTTTTCAGACCGCCATACAACAGCTCCCTGGCATTTGCTGTCCATTGTTCTTTGGCCTTTGAATGATTCTTCAGTGCATCCTCAGTAAGTGCATACCACGTCGCATTCGTAGTAAGCCTTTTGCCACCAAAAGATAAATAGAAATAGCCCAAATAACAGCCTAACGCGGCAGCTATAATCGACGGGAAAAAAAATAGGTAGGGAAGATGTAAGACAAACTCGGTAACAGTCTGCTTTAAACTCATAACTTGTATGGATGAAAACGCAATTGAACAACAGACATGAGAGTTAGTCAATTCTTCTTCATTTAAATCTTAAGAAGTTTCTCAGAAGCAGACTCCCCTTTCGGATGCTTTCGGGGCTTTTCTAGACTTTTCTCGTACGATTGCATTTAGGCGACTGCGCATATCGGTCATAATCGACGTAAGTACACGCGTACACTCCCATGCACTTGCAGCTTCCGCTTTGCACACACGGCTTGTTTGTCATCGCGCACGGAACATTGATTTGTCCAGTATGCACTTGCTCTGAAAAGGCCTAGACTTTGTAGACACTCCAATCCCATTGGTTAGGGGATCGAGCAGCAGAATGACTCATAGCAATGTCGGCTGGCGCTAGTACTATTTGGGTAAGGTCACCACTAGAAGGGAGGGGCTGGGCGTGGGATCAAAAGTTGCCTGCTCACACAAACCGGAAGCTGCAAGTGCATGCGAGTGTAGCAAACCAACCGCTCTTGCTCAACCCCCTCACGCGCATCTCAAGACCGAACCCGAGATCATCTAAGGAAGATCTTCACAGTTAGATGAGTCGGGCACTTTGTTAGTACCTTGTCATCAGAAACCTCTGGTACTACAAGCTATCTTATAAACTCGAAAATCCTGTATCTATCTTCTTACATACTACCACACTCAGAAAAATCAATCCGACTTCACCTAATGTCTTCTCTGCACGTTAAGGAGCATATAGTCTTGTGTCCTCGCTTACCAAAAGCAGCTGAAATTAGCACCCGCAACGTGCGGCTACTAGTCAAGCAATACTACCCCCAAGTCGCCTTAGTAGGAAGCCAATTCAACGTAACTATAGTGGCCGCACATGCTAACGGATTCTCAAAAGTATGTCATCAAGTTAGGACTCCTATTCGGGTACAGTGTTAACAGCATCAGGAACTCTATGAACCATTGTGGAATCATCTGCACACAGCTCTAGCCTCAAGAAATGTAGGTATCACGTCGATTTGGATTGCAGATACTGCACACCAAGGAGCCAGCCTAGCGCTGAATGAGTCATCCCAATTTACTGAAAGTAAGTCTATTTTGAATACAATTCACGCATTCATCAATTAACGGACATCACTCGAAGCATCATGGCAAGATCACTCAGAGGATCTTTTACACGTCATGAAACACTTTAATGAACAAATGCAACAACCTATTGTTGGTATAGGACATAGCATGGGAGGCTGTCAGATGTACGTAGAACACATCGGGCCAATATCTGATATAAGTTCTACTGACAGTAATCTTAAGAGCAGCACTGTCTGTTATTTCTCGCAAAATCTTTAGTACTATGATACTACTGGACCCTGCCATTGGACCCCCTCAGATGGCCCTTGGAAGTCTTTATCTTGGAAAAGTCACTTTGCGGCGCAGGACGCAGTGGCCAACGAGAAAGGATGCGGAGAAGGCGTTGCATAAACACTTTGGTGCCTGGGATCCACAAGTACTGAGTCTTTTCATGAAACATTCAATTCAGGACAATGCGAATGCAATTGAGAGAGAGAATGATTCTATTGATTTGGTCACAGGACGGTATCAAGAGCTTGTAAACTATATCAAACCTTCCTTCATCCGCTCTGGGAAGACAAACGGCCAGGATATTGCCCATCAAACAGGCCCAGCCGATATGTACCACATGCTCGGCCTCATAGCATGTAGCACGCTATACTTGTGTGGTGAACAGAGCACTTTGAGTATTCCTACACTCAGGAGACTCTGGCTTGACGGGACGGCAACACTCTCATACTCGAAGGAGCCGTCCGAAGTAAGAAAGGTAGAAGAAAAGATAGTTGAAGGCACTGGCCATTTTTTGGCAATGGAAAAGCCTCTGGAATGTGCACATGTCATAGCACAATGGATCAGCAAGGACCAGTGTATAGTACAGGATCGACGTACTAGTGAGCGAGAAAAAGAATGGCGTAAGCTAAGCGACAGTAGCAAGAGGATAGTTGCGGAGGGTTGGATGACTTACCTTGGTTTAAGGTTATAGTAAGATCGAGTAGTAGCAAAGTGTCAGATTACGGTAGATGAAATACTGCACAGAGTGGATAGTTGTTGAGAATTGAGCATGTCGCGTTCTGTATGTGTAGCTTTCGCTAACGTGCATCCCTTCGTAGCGCAAATCCTGGTGTGCCGCAACCTGCCAATCAGCTCGCGAGAACTGCGATGAAGTCCGTCATTCTCGCGAGCTGATTGGCAG
>NW_026260282.1:0-22840 GCF_024291825.1 Alternaria postmessia
AAAACATACAACAGCGGGGATTCGCTAGTGGTCACCCACCTAACTACTAATCCGCCGGTACACTGCTTGTATATGGCTGAGCGGACGGGAAGCCTAATTTTCAGTGTCCTATGGTCGTATGTGCAAGTTCAGGTAGTTTTGCAAATTATAAACGTGCAGCGCAATAACAAAGGTGTCTGAACGGGCGTGAATCAGGCTACTTGGTACGCTCTGGCAGACTCTGGGGTGGTCGTGGTCGTTGGCATCGGTCCTATTGCTAAATGGTGGTGTGATGGTTGTTGGGCAGAAATGCGTTCTGCAAGAGGTGCTTGGTCGCTTCATGCCTTCAACATACCTAGAGCCTGGATTCCATTCATATTGCCATGAAAAGGTCCAAGGTCATCGACAAGCAACACACATCTTGTACAACACCAAAACAGTATCTGACGATACATACGTACCTTGATCGCTAGATGGCTAGCACTCCGCCTGCAGGTAGGGTAATGCAGTCAGCTTACATAGGTAGTGGCCGTTGATGACAGGAACCTGGCGATGTACGGGTCGAAACCAACATATATGGGTACATGTCTTAAGCGGAACGCGTTTTCGCAAGTCTGTATGGAAGCCGAGGTTATGGAGAGCGCGATGGCTGTTGGCACTGGTGGGGTGGACACGTTTCAACCTTCCCACGATGGACAGAAATGTACTGCGAAGATATCAACCCGCCCCAACAAGTCCGTCCAGTCTATTTTAATGTCTTACGGCAAAGCTTACGCTGAAAAGTCGCGGTTTGCAACTCTCATCGCCCACACGGCGTCTCATCTCCGCGCTTTGCCTAAATCCAAGACAGCTAGCGTCATGACATCACCGCACATGTCGCCTCCACTTTGGCTGGCGCGGCTCACATCCGCATCGTGAAAGCAGCGGTCAGTGAACTGCGCCCATGCCCATTCCACTGATTGCGCGACATTTGGCGCAATCAGGTGCCGTAAATTTCCATGCAAGGGTGATCTTGGGGCTCGGACACCGTTTGGGGCCGCGACTCGCGCATGTTACAGGTTGCGGGTGGACAGAATGCGTCATTGAGGGCGCGCAGAGGGGTGATGGGTTTATTCTCCGCGCTTTTCTTTTCTTACCCTACTCTTCCGTAATATCAGTATTTGAAAACGCGGCTGCTTTTGCTAGATCAAAGTCAAGAGTGGGAAGTTATCATCCTCGAACTTGCTCCAGAGTAAGCAATCTTCTCGGCACTTTCCACGATTCACATCCCGGAACGACGTGTGAGCGTAGTTGCTCACCACCACCACCAACGCGAAAATGAACTATGCATCATGGATCGAAGAGAAGAAACTCAAGGTAAACATATGACGAATCTACATGTAATATACAAGCTCACACAGTTGACTCAGAAAACCTTCATCGTGGCCACATTGGCGTCTACTCTCGTCGGCACATTCACGGCGTCTATGGGGCTATGGGAACGCGTCGCAGATAGGCGCGAACAGCACCGACAGAAACAACGCGACTCAAAGCAAGATGGCGAGATCAAGGAGCTGAAGCAGCAGTTCGAAGATGCACAGAAGAAAGCCGAGGGCAGACAACAGGAGATTGATCGGCTGAAGAACGGTGGGGGAGGCGGGCAGTGGGGAGGGCGCGACGATGTAGGAAACAACTTTCAGAGAGACGGCATGATGATTCAGAGGATGTATGACCAAGGCTATGGTAGAATGGGCAGCCGGTTTGCGCAAGGCGATGGTAGGTACTCTGAGTACGACAGCAAGTACAATACTGACTCTCCTCACAGCCATCGTCGAGAACCAACTGCAAGCGCAGATCATACAGCTTCAACAAACTGTCATTAACGTCTTGCAAGACGCCCTCTACAACGACCGCCAGTTGACTCGCGCCGACATGGCCAAGCTCATCGCCGCCTCGAACCAAGCCCGAGAAGGCTCCATGGTAGCCCTACAAGAAGCACAACAGCGTCTGGGAGGCTCACAAGCAGGCGGCGGCGAATTCCGTCCCGCATCGCCTGCGCGCTCCTTGGTCCCTTCGCAACGCGCACCTAGTGCGATAATGGATGTCGGGGAGCAACTCTTCTGCCGCTACGCTCTCGACTTACAGCATATGCCCGGCAAGCCCCTAGCATCTACATTTGCACCTGGAGGTAGCTGCGCATGCCCCGCGTGCGGCGTTGTTCTTGATGTCACCAGCGAAGACTTCTGGATGATCGGGAAGCGAACACCCATTACCATGTACGACAAGACGACCGGATACGAAACTGATATCATGGAGACACGCGAATTCCGTCTTGCCCAGCGCTTCGTTCTCAAATGCCATACCCCGGATGGCGAGTACGCGTGCACAATCTGTAGTAGGGGCAGAGACGTAGATGCGATCTGCCGAACGGTAGACAGCTTAGTGAAGCATGTAGGGACATACCATGATGTGGGCGAGCTAGAGGGAGAAATTGACCTACGAGAGGCCAAGGTCGAGACAACGAGAATGAGCCTTCCTGCTGCGCCACGAGCACCGAGTCCACCAAGAAGCGTGCTGAGAGAAGAGGTGATCTATCGATGAAGAAATGGCGATGACGACAGTGTCAATGCGTTTGAGGGGCTGTTTCTTGTGTCACAGCGAGGCGTTTGGATCGCGATTATACCTTTTTGGGGTGGGAGGCTTGCATGGGCGCATGTTACGATTTTTTCTTTCCATGATGTATGAGTAAACGATATAACGAGACCAACCTATTCAACCAGTAGTATACGATTCTCTGAGTTACAGTGCATTTCTTTCCCTTGTAAATCCTTTAGCGGGTGTGCATGTACGGAAGCATGTTCAGCGAAGTCCCAGGCAGATATCGAGATTAAGCAGCTGTGGTATCTGGCCTAGCACCCGGCTGACCACCATACCCAGGAATCTAAATTTCAGCCTCACACTAGGTGTTGATCACAAAGCTTGTCTAAACGTCAATTGCCACAAAAACGAGGCTCTGTGTTGGGATGAGGCCGTCTGTTCCGAGCAGGGATAGTGGTCTGTGCGTTACAGTACATGAATACGTCATTAGGGTGCTGCAGCTTGAGGTGTAAGGTGTCCACAGCTACCTAGGTACAGGCAGTGACACCACACCTATACCTCAACACCCGATTGTTGTTTCTAACTCAATTGTTTTCGAATGCATGTTGTGCTCTTACGGTCTTGTTTGCTACATCGTTATGGCCAATCTTCCGCTCTGAGCTGCGTTCAGCTGAGGCACCCTCATCTCCATCGCGCCAGTGGACCATTCCATCAAGCGCTATGTGACCATATGCTTACAACTACATAAGCTCGACCTGGTATTAGCATGCGATCAAATCGAGTTTGGACCTCGGAAATCATCCTCAGGAGGTCTTGAATACCTGGCCGATACCACTACCGGTTATGAGCCCCCTACCACAAGACCCGTGAACAGCAAACGGAGTCAAAGCGTAGAAGCTCAGCAACAGTATCTTACTTCCACAGTGTTGGTATAAGAACATCCTACTCAGAAAGCCTAATGCGTAGTTGGTCGCTACATTGATGCGCGCGCGACTACCCCTGATACTGCGATTGGGGTCCATTCGATAAGCGGCCTACCATGCGAAACATCATAATGGCACATCAAAAGGCAGAAGGGTATTGGTGCGAACGATCTTGATTAACGGCTCCCGCAGGTCTTGAACATGAAGTTCGCCGATCTCGTCGCCGCCCCCGGCCCCACACAACCGTAGGAAATTTTCTTCGTCAACCACCAAACCACACCTCAGCAAAGTGGATGAAAGGGCAATTGGTTTTCTCAGGCCTAGATGCTGCACTCCAAACATTCATACCGTGGATAATACTGTTGTATTTCGTCCGTCTTCCATCAATCAATAGCATCGCCCGGCTAGCTCAATCGGTAGAGCGTGAGACTCTTAGCTTTCACGTCCTAACAAGACTCGATTGGTTATCTCAAGGTTGTGGGTTCGACCCCCACGTCGGGCTCATTGTTTTTGTGCTTCTGTTGACCATGCCGTCGTCGTGGTTGAGGTGGTGGTTGACTTTGGAGCAAGTTTTTTTTTTACTAAGCATTCCTCCCACCCCTATACTATCCACTAGACCTTGTGCTTGAGGATAGTGTATACCCTATCATGTTTGCATCATGCTGCTATCATCATCTTTAATGTCAGTGTCTGCATGTTTGATCAGGAGATCTTCCGGAAGAATTACACACTAACTATACAACAAGTAGGACAGAGACTACAGAGCAAGGTATTGCTATTAGAGACACTACGGATAGTGACAGAGCGTTTGTACCACTCTGATATGCTGACTATGTCAAAGATCACATTGAATGTCATGATTAGTGGCCGTCGTAGGGAAGTTGACGAACATCGTTAGTGTTCCTGACAGAGCTAGGCACCCCTACAACTCCTATCATGTCCAGTCCTTGGAGATGACCTTCCTTTGGTTGAGCCCTTGTTCTTCCATTCTCCCCTTTTCGACTTTGGAGCCTTTGATGACCTCTGGTCTTCATCCATTATGATGCAGCCATATTCCGTGGTTTCAGCTCGTACATTCAGATACGGCATGCTGTTGGTGGAATGTTCATGCCTCGGATTCCGGTTTCTAAGGTTTATGCCAGCACATCACCCCTTGACTCGTCACACTGCCTTCCAAGATGACTGTAAACCTTGCTTTGCAGCCGAAACTGACACGTCAACTTCCTTCTTGACTGTGATATCCAAATCACGGCCGCTGTGATCACTATTTTGAGTTGGTGCCCGAGTTGCATAACCAGCGTCTTGCTGTGTTCCAACGATCCTCTCCTGGCTCTCATTTCCTTGCGCCGTATGGAGCACGCTAATGTTATACGGGTCCTTTGGCTTGCGGAATCCCAGACGCGACGCCTTTGATCCGTCGCCTCCACTGCCAGATAGCTCGTGGGACTCATAGCCGTGTGATGGCTTGTTCGATGGGTACGAGTTGGAGCTGTCGTAGTTGCCACTCCAGAACCGGCGGGTAAAAAGAGGACGAATGATGGTGGCTTGACCGATGATGATTGCGACAATATCTTCTCGACAAGACCAGATGGCCGCTGTTTGGCCTTGCTGAAGCTGAAATAACTGTTAGCGGGAAACTGGACCTTTTGCTCGTTAGACACTTACCGCCATGACGAAATAAACCCGCAAGATTGCTGCTATCATGATGAACATAGCGCCGGAGAACATAATCATCAATCCAATCTTGCGGCCCCACGAGATTTTGAGTGGGATGATGATGGGGATGGGGATGAGCATGATGCATACATCCGTCAACAGATTTAGCACCAATATGGTTACCAAAAATGCCGGACTCTGCGGCATGCAGTATTCTGGTAAGTTTAGTCAGTTTCAACATCGCTCTGAAGTGGTGAAGCGTTACTCACTGCCTGGGTCCGGAAGAATCTGCCATATCTTGTGAAAAGGGCGACATGCTGAGCCGAGCAAAATCCAGATAGAGATGCCGGTTACGCCGACGAACACCATGGTGGGGACGATGAACATCTTCACCCATACTACACTGACCACTCGTCTATAGAGAAACAACATGTTCAACTTCAGAGTCCAGATCAAGCCGATGTAGGTGAACCAACCAACCATGAACCACTGGCTGCCTCTTTGGCGTGCAGCCGCTTGCTCAGGGGTGAACGACAGTCGTTCTTGCATCGTGAGATGCGACGTGTCGCCGGTTCCTCCTACGATGTGAGCAGCTACCGTCATGCCTGTGTAACATGCCTGCGAATGTTAGTGCTTCTTCGCAAGTTCTCTTTGGTTGGATCATTCGACTTACCCACGCAAAGAAAATCAGGTAGTCGTCCGGATGCCAACCAGCGATACCGACCATCCTCGTGCGCGAGAAAACTCTCAGCATAATAGCGATGCTTCCAAACCCGTATAGAGTCCATGTCTCGATGAGAGCCTGTTCCAGTGGGCTCACCGCCATGATTCTGGTATGTAGGAGAACAGCGAAGCTTCGCCAATAACGAAACAAGTATATCGAAACCCAACAATCAAGAAATATTACACCACGTTACAGTGGCACATGAAAGAATAGATTGCGAGGTGTACGTGCAAATGTCCTCAAACGGATGTTCCCGAACAATGCTTTTGAACCTCTTTGCAGCTCGAAGTACACGTGCATGCCTCAGCCAAACAACGTCGCAACACAAGGACCAGTAACCAGCTTTCGGTGCCTGAAGTCTTGCAACACCGACCACTGAGCACTTTGACCACGCTCAAGGCGTTGACCCGGTGGCCCCGATCCATGTCTTCCGCGCCCCTCTCAAAAGAAATCCTGTCCCGCAATAGCCCCATCCAGTACGGTTCCCCCAGTTGCAGCCACACAGATCCTTGAATAAGAGCCGTTGCACTGCCGTAGTGCCCGGAACCACTCCCTGACTTGTTACTTGTGCAAGAACTGGCGAGGCTGCGTCAGTGACGTCGGGCCTTCTGTACGAACCTACCGCACTTCCGATATCCCTGATATACCCACATCTCCACCCACTCGAGACTTTAAGACCCTCGAATTATCCTCGGATAAATGACTCCGCGAGTATACACATCGTTCTTCACGTATAGACCAGGAAATCGATCCTAGACTTACGGTCATACTCGCGGGCCGTCATCGGATGCGTCTTGAACCCGAATGGTCTGGAGTAAATACATTCAGTAAGATCTGCCAACTTGTAACACACAGTGGGAACGTCTCCTTCAATAAACGACATGATCACAGAATGAAGCTTTGCAAGTTATCTAGCGCCCGCGTCGCCTTTCCAAAATAACACAAACGGTTTGGTTGCCCCAGCAAAAGGCCCGAACCTTCCGCCCATGCATGCGACGCTGCAGGGCTTCGAATCCTTTGCATGCATTTGTGCAATCAGGCATCCACTCTACGAGCCCAACCCCGCGCCATCAAAAGCAGGTACGGCGAGCGCATTCTGTTTGCGTTCAGGCAATCTTCACGATATCGTACGGGCTACGTTCAATGAATTCGGGGCTCAGCCAGTTTATAGTTTCGCTAGACAAACTGCCGTTAACTAACAAACGGACGAGCCGTACCGCGCTGAGTCGCGGGGGGTCTAGGTTAAAGCGGGTGGGGCTTGCTGTACTACTTTCTCTGACCATTCTGATTCGGGACTCACAACAAGGATTCATCCAGGTATCCCCCTAATCAACGATAATCAAAACGTGAATGGTAGTTTGTTCGCGCGTAGTGCGCCGTGCACCAACGTCCGACGATTGACAGCTCAAAGAGTTAAGGTACGCGAGAAGCCCTGGATTCTTAGGTCCAAGCAATCCTCTCCTCCCCACTCATACGGTGTCCTCCCTGTCTGCTTCTCTTCGGCTACGTCTGCAGTGATACTGACTGCATATCTCCTCATAATCTATCTCAACCAGTGCGTCGGGAGGCGAAATCATAACACAACATGGGTTCTATTGATGATCTCAAGAACTTGTCGTTGACCGGCAGATCTAACGGCGCCAATGGCACCAACGGTACTCAGGTAAAAGAACTCGATGCCTTGGTCGTTGGCGCAGGTTTCGGCGGCGTCTACCAACTGAAGGTTATCCGCGATGCAGGTTACAGTGTCAAACTGGTCGAGCATGGATCAGACTACGGAGGCGTGTGGTACTGGAACCGGTATCCCGGCGCACGTGTCGACAGCGCTATTCCCCACTACGAATTCTCCGATCCAGCACTGTGGAAAGACTGGACATGGAAGCAGCGCTTCCCAGGTAGCGAGGAACTCCGGGCTTACTTCAGCCACGTGGCCAAGGTATGGGACTTGAGGAAGGACACACAATTTAACACCTTCGTCTCGTCTGCGAGATGGAGTGATGACGAAGCGAAGTGGACTGTGAAGACAAAGGCTGGCGAAACGTACAGAGTGAAGTTCCTGTTGTTGAACACCGGCTTCGCGGCGAAGCGATACATCCCCGACTGGAAAGGCCTTGACTCTTTCAAAGGTTTGTACGTATTGATCTTACTGTAAGCCTCACTGACTCCGTCCAGGAACACTTCTGCACCCATCATATTGGCCTCATGAAGAGCTTAACCTTCGTGGCAAAAAGGTGGCCGTTGTCGGCACAGGGTCCACTGGCATCCAGCTGGCCCAAGAGCTGAGCGATGTTGCTGGCCATCTTACTGTCTTCCAGCGGACGCCGAACATGTCGTTACCGATGGGTCAAGTCGACTATGACCTTCCCAAACAGGCTCTTCCCAAGCCAGAATATCCCAAACTCTTTGCTGAACGCCCAGATAGCTTCTCAGGTTTCTCCTTCAACTTCCTCCCTAAGTCGACCTTTGATGATACACCAGAACAACGACTGAAGACGTATGAAGAGCTCTGGAACGAGGGCGACTTCAAGTTTTGGCTCGCAACGTACTATGATATGCTCTTCACCAAAGAAGCCAACCGAGAGGCATACAACTTCTGGCGCGACAAGACACGAGCGAAGATCAATGACACCAAGGTCGCAGATATCCTAGCGCCCATGGAGCAACCATATGCCTTTGGTTGCAAGCGTATCTCCCTGGAGAACAAGTATTTTGAAATGTACAACAAGGCCAACGTCTCACTTATCGACATTAGTGAAAAGGGCACACCGATCCAAGAGATTACCGAGAAAGGTATCAGGACCGCGGACAAGGAACATGAGTTCGACTACATCATCAGCGCGACCGGATACGACGCTATCACCGGGGGTCTGAAACAGATCGACATCTGCGGCCCGTCAGGCGAGAGCTTGAGCGAGCATTGGAAGGACGGCGCAAAGACATATCTAGGTATGTCGGTGGCGGGCTTCCCCAACATGTTCTTCACATACGGGCCGCAGGCTCCGACTGCCCTGTGCAATGGCCCCACGTGCGCTGAGCTCCAGGGCAACTGGATCTTGCAGACGATGAACCATATGAAGGAGAAGTCGCTGCGTAAAGTAGTAGCGCAGAAGGAGAGCGAGGATCAGTGGAAGGAGCTCATTTGGAAGCTTGCTAACGCGTCGCTGCTGCCCAGCGTAGATTCGGTAAGTCTTGTGATGGCGTTCGGTCGAGAAAGATGTAATGTACTGACGTAGCGACAGTGGTATATGGGTACCAACATTCCTGGAAAGGCTCGAGAGCCATTGATCTACCTCGGTGGTGTGCCAACTTACTACAAGACGATCAAGGAGACAGCAGCGAATGGGTACACTGGTTTCGATCTGTCGTGAAATATGATGATGCGTGCTTGGCGAATTCAGGAGGTGGCTGGGGATTGGGACACGTTAAGGGTCGTGCATCAGGAGCGATAGCATGAACTAACAGAGCTCTGCGCGTTTTGAGCATTGATGTTAGAGAATGAGATACAGTTATTCTTGTGACGCTACACGACGTATCGTGCGCAATGGCTGATTGTAAATTCCGATAATGACGGCGTGGCGTTGAATGCTCGTGGTCGGGGAAGGAGCGGCGCGCTGTGCGTTGATGCCGGCCGGCCGCTCGCTTCCAGGCCCCTCATTTCTTCACATAAAATGACCTCAATGAACATCAGTAGAGGTATAGGGGGACGACGCCTAGACTGTCAAATCTTCCAAATGATAGAAGCCCCGGTTTCCTTTGCTGGACGCGTAGTCGCGACCTAGTACAACGCGCTTGGACCAGAATTTCCCAGCTTCGCGATTATCGGATCGTGTGCAGGTGTCATCACGCAGATCATCCAACTTTCCGCCGACATTGCGCGTCCAACCAGCAGTCTCTACAATCACCGCACATCGATAATGTTATTGTCTTTCTGTCGACTCACTTCTACGCCAATGTCACGTATGGGCCCGCATCCAGGTGGTAACGCTTGGTCAGAGAACTTACTATCATAAACTGAAGAACATTTCTCTACGCGCAACCACTCAACTTGCAAGACGTTCGCTTCCTGGATACTCTCTTTCCAGTTCTGGACTGATTTGCGAGTTGGGTCTAAAGGTGAGGCTAAATATTCTCCCATTCATCAGAAGTCCACGAAGAGTATAAAGTGGCCGGACTAGCGATTTGTTTCATGATCGAAGCCTGAGGTGGGATCTGTAGAAGATCCTCTGGACGTAAAGCGCCCTCTCGACGAGGAGGTAACTCGAAGCTAGCATAACTTCGGATGGAAATCTCATCACCCACTTTGGCCTCTTCAATCTTCACCTCCGACTCTACATCGGAACTGTCTGTCGCAGTGCTACTTGCAGGACATTTGGACCGGAGCGAGGGAAGGGATGAACCAACTCTAGAGCAGGTGTGCTCAATCCGACGTAGCAATGGTCGGAGAAGGGGAAGATTGGCGCCCACTACCGCTAACGAGCTTTCGATCATGCTCCATGCAAAGACCGGAGTTGTAAAGTCTAGACCACAGTCAGTCAAGTTTCGCACATCAGCGTCGGTTCTGGGTCTCGCCTACAAGTTATATCATCAAAGTTGTACATGACGTTTCGGCCAACCTCGATGAAGGTGACGAAACGTGCGATTCCGGCACCGCATACCCTAGGTCCTATCAGCAGTGTTCTGATAATCATATAGCGAGAAAGCTCACACTGCACCAAGTAAGAGGATACATGCTGCCGCGGTGCGGGTCTTCCAATGCATCTGGAGTTGATAGATGACTGGGATTGGTGAGACCAAGATAGCGATATCTGTGATAAACCCGCTGATCGAAACAGCGTAGTAAAAGGGCAGCGGCTCGACACATTCGACCCGAGCGTATTCGAAAGTTGTCCAGAGCGTTCTGGGGTCTCGGCACTGGAGAAGAATCACAAAGAACAACGACACCGCCCAGGCCACAATGACGACGATGAGGATGTTGTTAACGAATAAGAAGCGCAGATACACGTAAAAGACTCGACGGTAGAAGCACAGGACGGACGTCTTGCTGAAGCCCAGAGAAACTAAGGCAAGGAGTTGCAAGGTATAGTTTGCCTACAGTTGTCAGCGGCGAACCTTTTCCATTGGTGGGAGTTTCCACCTTCTCGTATACCTCTAGTTGCTTGGTGTATACTGGACCATCAGGCCCTATTATGTTGGTTTGATGCTGCGCCATCTCCCCAAACTCTGTACCTACAGGCTTTTCAGTTACGGCAGACGTCTGATAGTATGCACACAAACCGATAACCTCAGTCACCGCCATTCCTACAATGCAGATCTGTACAGCTATCAGATGTTCCATCGTTTTTCGAGTCAACAATCTGGCTTACTTACCAAAGCGGGAATTATAAGCGCATCATCGGCTCCGACCCGGTTTCCCGATTTCGTATGCGCCCAAAATCTCAACGCCACAGAGACGAGAGCGAGGGACATTAGTGCCAGCGACAAGGCGATGAACTTAGCAGGGCTCCACGCCATGCAGATGCAATGTCATGCAAGAGCAGGTTGGCTCTCGCTTAGGTGTTAGAGAGGCACGGTCTCACAACTATGTGGCTATGGGGCACTGTAAAATAGTAGTTCTGGTTATCCAAAGGACAGAATATCCCGATAAAGCTGCATCGATGTCGTGTAACAAGTTACCACATTGCAAAGCAGCTAGAGCAGGTACCTAGGTATCTATGGTAATTTCGCCCACGCCGCACCCAAGCTGCTACGCCTCGTGCAGCCGAGGCGAAGGGATGGCTATCTCCTGTCGGGATGGTCCGCGGAGTATCCGAGATGTGTTCCGCAAGACGCCGCTTTAACGCTAACACTTCCTGAACGCTGCCAGGTGACGATTCGCAATTATGTGGACCTCTAGCAAAATACTCTATCCATATATACAGTAGTCAAAAGGCTGTCTTGAAGCCTCTGTGCTTCAAAGCACGAAACATCAATGTCGCAGTTTAACAAAGAGATTGAGGACACCGGATCGGTGTACGCGCTCTCCGATGATGAAAGTACACCATTTCGCAGGAGGACTGGCCGCCGAAAGAACATATCCATGCGATTAGTAGCTATTGTCTGCGTGCTTGCCTACCTTATTCTAGGGACCATCTACGTTGAACTACGAGTTCGCTATGGGCGTTTGGAAGCCGGAATTCGCTCAGCAAGACCTGAGCTTTTCCCCGGTATGCTTCCCAGCACTCATTGTTGTATCATATACTAAAAACACTGGGCAGCTATGGAGAAATCAGGAGCTTTTCGTCAGGATAGCCGTGTCTTTCCTCTGACGGTAGCGGGTACGCCTTTCGCAGGCTTTCCAAGCCCAGAACTCGACCAAGCCTGGCACGGGCTGCTCGAGGGTACGTACATTCTCTTGACTCTCCGAACACACACTACCAGGATCTAACAACCTTTTGAAGGGACGGTCATTAAAGTTTCGGAAGAAGACCTGGCATACTATAATGTCACATCTCTGCCGTTAGCTGATGGCTCCGGTTACGCATCGGAGATATTCATGACTCATGAACTTCATTGCTTAGTACGTATACGACTTCAGACGTTTATTGAGCAATAATCTCACTGAATTTAGAAAAAGATACGCCAGTGGGTATACAAAGAGACGTATTTCGTAGATGTGCAGGGTCTCGCTCGCAGTGAGTTGGAGCGGCACGTCAGTAAGTTCACCCCGAGCTGTCTGCCCTGGCCTAATTTGACTGATCGTCTTCAAGATCATTGCATTGAGACTTTACGCCAAAGCATCATGTGCAGAGGTGATGTTTCGTTGGGTACATACACGTACCTTTCTGGTGATGGTAACGATGTGACAGCCCGGAGCTGGGCCTCACACCAATGCGTCGACTTCGACGCATTGATGAAATGGACCAAATCTCGCGCTATTGACATCTTCGCCGAAGGGGTTTTAGTCAAATCCGAGGATGTTGGCTCTGAACACATCACGGAAAGGACGAAACCACATGAATAACGTCATATCATATGAAGTATCCAATACAACAATTCTATACTCCATCTCCTTCATCGACAAAGTTCTGTGCGAGATCATGGTTGTGCAGCGCTTCCTTCCTTGTGATTCCCCATTCATTTGACCAATCACTTAACTCCTCGAAGTTTCTGCAGGTCCTCTCAGTTTGCCACCCAGAGATACCTCGTGCAGTATAGTTCATCATCTCTAGGTTTGAGTCTGCAAGACATATGAGGGACTGTCGGAGGTACTCGAAGCAATGGCGGACATGGTGATGACTTTTGCGATGATTCTTTTCGCGAGACTCGTCTCCCATTTCTGCCAGTTTTCCGTCTACAGAAGCCCAGAACGCCTGCCGAAGCATGTTCTGGCAGACTGTCAGCTCTTGGGTAGATCCAAAAGAATAGAACGAGGGTTTACCAAGCAATGTAGCTCGTGGAAGACGGCGATACTGGCTACATCTGGTGCAAGCTCAGGGTGCTGTACGAAGCCCAACTTCTCTGGGAACAAGGACGCCCAGGCTGCATCGCTCTCTTCATTTGGACGTTGTGGAAATGTTTTGTTGAATTGCATGTAGTAATGCACGTCACCAGCGGGTACTGTATGAGCGTGAGTTATGAATTTGTATTGTAGACCATGTGAAACCAACGTATCGTGGTGGCTGTAGCAGCGTAAGAATGTTGCAACCCAAATGAATAACCAAGACCGAGCGCCGCAAGTACGCTCAAAACGATCACGGAGCCTTGAACAGTCTTTTGCAATCTGGATTTGGGTTTTGCTTCGGCTGGATGAACACCAATATCAAGTTCGGAGGAAGAGATGGGCAGGTAGCCTTCGGATTTGGCCATCTTGTTAGATTGTCAGTATCGAAACCACGCAAATGATGCATGTAGTTGCATATGAATCAATCCAGGAAATGCCTCGTAACGAATGCTATCATCTACTATCGCCTCTTGCGCAAGTTGTCCTCCTGCACGTTATCGTACATAAGAGCAGCAAGCACAAGACCGGTGCGCTGTCCGGATTGGAGGATCAGGATTCTGTAAGGGGTTTCCCGAATCGTCGGATTCGGCGACTGTTAGATGCAAACCGTTGGTCAGCACTGGAGGCGGATGCGATTGACGGCCCATGCGAGCGCCGCTGAGCCAGGAGCAGGGTTCGGCTGTTACTTTATTGGACCATTCCTAATCATGGTCGTCTAGCGCCAAAAGCCACCATTGCGGCACAGCAACCTCATCATCAGTATAGACAGGTCGTCAGCGCAGCGACTCAGCCTTCGAGTCAGAACGAAGGATCAGTCGCAGTAGCTCGTTGACGTGTACAATGTAATGTAATGCGGTACAAAGCAAATGAAGATGATTCTTATCGAATATTCATGACCATGCTTCAGCTTCAACAGATGCATGAGTATAGAAGCCCAGTACATGGCACCCCAGCCAGCACTTTCCAATCCAGAATTTGGCAAAGCATTCGAATCTCTTCACTTCGTACCACTACAACTATGCATTTCTCTACTCTTATTTTCGCCAGCCTGGCAGCTTGCGCCTTCTACGTCAGTGCTCTGCCCGTCGAACCCAAGCGCGGTGAGTTGTGATAATGATTCGGGACACTGTTCATGCTAATCTAGTAATAGATGCTGCTGCTGTCTCTGTAGCGGAGACGGCACCGGGGTTCAAGCCTGTTATCGTATGGGAACACACTACTAGCGATGACGATGACGGCATGGTGTACCAATGGCGTAGGAAGGAATGACAGTCGAAAGCAGACAGAAAGGCAGACGACAGTGATGAACTTGAAGGCAGGAATCTGACAGGGCGATTCGTCGACTATTCTGTACGCAGGACATGATTTGAATGAGACTACGACTTGCTTTGAAGCAGATGGACGTGCAAGTCGTGTTTGTTCCCATGCGTGAAGAGAATCTTAATAATGTTATGGAATAGAGTGAGAGATGACTGTATCCAAATGACCTGCAAGTCAATCGTGATGTGTGTATGGGCGATCTGACGATAGCGTGCTCCACAAGTGTCTGGGTGTGTGTTGCGTGATGTTGGTTTGAAGGAATGCGGAGCTTCGAGACGGAAAACGGAAAGTGGGGAGCACGGAGGGCAGCAATTCCGCTCTTCTATTGGCTCATCGCACTTTGCGACACGCTTTACCTGGCTCCCGACTCAGTTCCTCACTATCTAAGCGCCTTAAATAAAGTGAACAAAAACACTTATCATGTGTATGATGCTCCAGTAAAGAATGGGATCGTCTTCAATGCCGCAGCTGATGTCAAAAGGATAATAGGCACATGGGCATCCTTCGTTTCATGCAAGAGAAAGGGCAACACTAAACTACCATACCTAGTAAGGTAGTCTCATGCATGCACCATGCAGCTCTCCGTCTAAAGTCTGCCACCATGTTCATCGCGCATGCCACTCGCTGTGCCGCGGAGCCTTTTATACGCTGGGCTCCCCTCAACCATCCATTGTTCGTAGTCCCTAGGCAACATGGAACAAGAGACACTACTACCATTTCACAAAGTGTCTCCTCAAGAACAATGCGACGATTTTGATTTCGAACACGAAGCATCAACATGCGAGCCTTTTGATAAAAAGAGTGGAGGAAAAGTGAGAACACCAAGTCCCTGCACATGCATATGTCTCTGCATCGTTAGTCTACTCTTTGGCTTCGGTGGGAGCTGGTTGTTCTCGAGAAGAGTATTGGAAGACAAGACCACGACGGTTGATAACACATGCACCAAACCAGCCATACGACGCGAGTGGCGAAGTCTGAGCGAATTCGAGAGGCATGCGTATACGAATGCTGTACTTTGTCTACGAACAAAGCCTTCGAGAATCGGGATGAACCATACCCTCTGGGATGACTTTCCATACGTACACTTCCAGTCTAACGATGACAGTAAGTACAGAATGTCGAGTCAGAGTCACTCTATAACTGACACGTATCATTAGTCCACTTTGCGGCATCATTTCTCACTTGGCACCGTTACATCATCCATACATATCATCAAGCGTTGGTGACAGAGTGTGGTTATAAAGGAGAGCTTCCGTGAGTACAAATGTTTGAGCTACGTATCGTTACCAACTTTATCCAGGTACTGGGACTGGACGCTCGACTGGCAAAACCTCTCTGCTGCACCAGTCTGGGATCTCGACCATGGCTTTTCCGGCAACGGCCGCGAAAGCGCGGAACCCAGCGCCTTCTTTCCACGTTCGCATTGTATTAAAGACGGTACATTCGCTAATGTCAATGTTTCACTCGCTGGTGCTACATACGCGCCTCACTGTCTGACTCGCGACTTCGGCTCATTTAAGCATGAACCCGTTGCGAGCCTATCGCAGCACCTTCGGCCGAGCGCTATTGAGGCTCTTATGGATGAAGACGACTACTATGAATTTCTTGTCAAATTTGAAGATGGCGCGCATATCGCGATACCGAAGTTTATTATGGGGGATTTTCGATTGTTCACCTCGCCTAATGGTAGGTGCTTCCAATTCTTCTTGACCGTTTTGTTCACGTTCCTGAAAATGGAGAACAGTTTCGCTAATACATTGGTAGATCCAATATTCTTCCTCCATCATGGGCAAATTGACAGGATTTGGTGGCGGTGGCAGCAACATGATTTGCAACGGCGACAATATAGGTACACAGGCAGCTTTAAGCCCAGGTCGAAAGAGCAAGCAAGTGTCGATGATATTGTCTCGATTGGAGGTCTGGTTCCGGATATCCAAGCTTCAGAACTCTTGAATGTACGATCGGGTATATTTTGCTATACATACTAGAACAAAAGGCGACTGAATCAGTCAAGCTTACAATTAATTGATTCCTCACACCTGCATCGTTGCAGCAGCTTTCAGATCGCGGCTGCTAGCTCCAACATGCATCTTGTACTCCCCCTTCACAACCGCCCACTCTTGCGCAACGACATCCCATACACTCAGGTCCCTCCTGCGAAGCTGAAACTGCACTTTCTCGGTCTGACCAGGCTTGACCGTGACCTTCTGGAAGCCGCGCAATTGTTTGACTGGCTCGTCAGCTGCGGCAGGGAACTCGACGTACAGCTGCGCGACTTCCGCGCCGGGGACACGGCCCGTGTTGGTAACGGTGGTGCTTACAGTTGCAACGAGATCCCAGAGATCTTCACGGCCGCCAACAGCGAGTGCACCAGATGCGTAGGTCTCGGATAACTTCTCGGTGTCCGAAGTGACGGTGATGTTAGATGCGTACTCGAAAGTGGTGTAGCTCAATCCAAACCCGAATTCATAACCGACTGTCTTGTTCTGCTGATCAAAGTACTTGTAGTCGATGAAGTTGCCTTCGGTAAAGTCAATCTCGGAAGCTTCGCTGATCTCGAAATTGGAGTCGTAATCAGACTCGTTCTTGGCGAGCGTGTGCACAAGCTTGCCGGAAGGGTTGACGTCGCCAAACAATACTTCGTTGATCGCATGACCGGAAGATTGACCGAGTGGGCCACCGTATAGGATCGCGGTAACATTCTCATGGTCGTTCCACTGGGAAAGTAGGCGCGGACCGACAGTATTGACAACCACGATAGTGTTGTTGCAGTTGTCCGCCACATAGTTGACTAGATGATCTTGCTCCGCATTTGCAAGCTCACTCCTGTCACCTCCTTCACCAGCCCAAGCGTTGATGAAGACGATGCAGGCATCAGAGCCGTCTGCCATACCAAGAGTGGTTTCCTGAATCTCCGTACCAGCACCATCGCTGATTATCATACCTCCACCTGAGCTCTCAACGACTGTGTTGTTCAACCACCACTTGAGCATGAAACCATCTGATTCGGCTCGTTCGTTGAAAGCCTGGAAAGGAGTGACCAGAAACGCGTTCGAAGACATTGCACTACCACCATTCTGGGTCATGTGTCCCTCCATGGTATCGGCCACACCAGACTGAACGGTGAGAGCAGTGTTTGGTCCGACGTTGCGTGGAGCGGCATGACTGCCAAAGATGGATATGACACGCTGAGCTTTGGTAAGTGGAAGAGCACCATCAGTGTTCTTCAAAAGCACCAATGATTCTGCCGCATATTTGCGTGCCAATTCGCCATGTTTGCCACGCACATCGACACGATCTGTATAGCCTGCATGTGTCGGGTAGTTGATGTTTTGCTCTTGGCGAAAATAACCGATGAGGTTACGGATGACCATATCGTTTAGACGATCTTCGGTGAAGGTCCCATTGGCTATTCCAGCAATGAGAGTGGCATTACTCCAGTAGGACGAAGAACCGTAATCAAGCCCGGCATTTGCGGAGTCAACACCTGTTTTCTGAGCGCCTGCATCTGGGTTGACAAAGCCAGGGAAGCCCATCTCAGTTTTGAGAAGCCTTGAAAGTGTGTCCTGGTTCTCGCATCCGTAAGTGCCGTTGATACGGTTCATTGCGCACATGACAGCACCAACACCGTTCTTGACTGTATCGTAAAATGGTGCGAGGTAGGTCTCGTGGAGAGCTTTGTCGTCGACTACAACACTATAGGCTTCGGAGGAAGCTGCCGTGGAGTTGTCCGCGAGGTCCTGGCGACGTCGCATACCGGGGGGTGCGCCACCAGCGTCACCATCCGTGGAGTTGCCTCCGGGGCCACCAACGCCTCCAGCCATTCCACCTCCCATACTGTTCGAGCCTTGACGATTGGTCTCCTGCTCATTCAGTACGTAGTGCTTCGCACCAGGAATAACACCACTAGCCAACATTCCTTTGGCTAATGCGCCGCCCATAATGCCAGAGAAATAAGAGTCAGGGCCATAACTTTCACCGCCTCGTCCATCCCAGGGCGAACGTCCAAGAGGCTGTACAGTGGGAGCATAACCGACATTGACTCCCTTTCCCTTGAATTCTGCCCCCAACGCTTGACCTTGGCCCTCGAGTATGGCTTTGTCCCAGGTCATGGCCATTGCAATGCCTGCTGGCCAAGCGGTAACATAGTAGTAATTGATGGGGTTGGCGGATGAATCGAGGATCTCAAGACCGGAGAAGTTGCCAGCACTACCTCCGGTGATTATGGAGAGCTTATCGGAGGAACTGAGGGTATCAACGAATGCGGAAGCCTTATCGTAGGCGCTCTGCCAGCTACCGAGCTTGACTGGAGCACATCATCAGTAGATATTGAGGATAGTTGGAGGGGCACGTACTGGTACCAGAGCTAAGTCTAGCTTCAGTGTAGTTCGAAGAGACGGCAGCTTCAGCAGCACCGAAAAAGATAGCAGCAAGAAGCCAAAGATCGATCTTCATGGTCATGGTAAGGTGTTTTCCCGTGTTTTGAGCGATACAAGGTGTTCAAAACCAAGATTGAAGAACAGAGGGATGAGAAAAAGAGAGTATGGCAATAAGCGAATGTAAGAGACGAGCGAATGATTGGCAATGTGGTAGGAAAGGCTCAAGAACTGAGCGCCGTCTACGATCTTAAGCAACATCGTCAAATTTGCATCGCAACTGTAGGACAAGCTTCATGGCGCATTCACGCTTTCCGGCTAAAGGCTTATCAACGTGCTGACGAGTGCTGCGACAGCTTGGCTAGGTTTTCCGTGCATTGCGGAGTATCTGATACCGAAAAAGCTAGTCGACTAGGACGAGGCCTTTCCAGGTCCCATAATGGCAGGGCATCTCTAAATTGATGCCTCGATGTTGTTGGATTAGCGTTGTGGCGCCGCGTATGCATCGTTGCGAATGCTTGGCCCGTGCTCAGATGAAGACTAAGGCTAGTATCGCTCACCAATCACGGATGACATTCAACACCAGGACCTCGTCATCACTGGATGAGCAATTACGTGGTGACGGACGGGGTTCTCAGAATTCCATGCGGCATTGGCGATATGGGAGTTGCTAGTTGTTGAGCGGAAGTGCCAAGATCGCGGTGTACATTAGATACCATCTGATGTACAGTCAGGAAAACACGAGAAGCTGGGACGCGCTTGTAGAACGCCAGACATACCTTTACGCGTTTAAACATGCGTTCTCTAATGGGCAGAGACGAATGTCGGGCTTGCGTATCGCGGGCAAGAAGACACGCACGAGGGTCGCGAGCCCAGCCT
Organism: Alternaria postmessia; assembly: GCF_024291825.1. Lineage (NCBI taxonomy): Eukaryota > Fungi > Ascomycota > Dothideomycetes > Pleosporales > Pleosporaceae > Alternaria > Alternaria postmessia. Next base: position 19,915 of record NW_026260282.1, read on the forward strand.
CCACTCCCCATGCCAGACCTGATCTAGACGTGGCAATGTCCGCCGTAACTTACATGGCGTTGTCGTGAATCATGCCCCTAAGCGCAGTGACGCGGATTAGAGAAAATTCGCAAGTTCAGGGTCCACAGGCACAAAAGCGACCAGAAATATAGAAGAACATGTTTCGGTTGATGGTTCTAATGGTAACATATTCGAAACTAACGCTTTTGCGCATGAGGATGAAGTGAGATGTTGGTGTTCTCGCGGTCAAAGCCGATGAATGTGCGCACGTACCAACGTTGACGTCAAATCGCTTAGCTGTGCGGAACCCAAATCGAGTCCTCAGGTTTGACACACTTCCTGCAACCATATCACAGCTTTTTCTAGACTTGCTCCCGACAAACCTGCTCCTGACTCTCAGATACCTCTTTCCTATCCTTGAGCCTCACCCATCTCCCCAAGTCTTGTGATGGTCTCCTCAGCGATTCATAGCGATGACCGTCAATGAGGATGTCGTCTTGACCCTGAAGGTGTAGATACCAGTAGAGAACTCCGACGAACAAGCCGCCACCCACAATGTTTCCAAGCAGCGCAGGGGCGATGCCTTTCCCGATGTACATGCCAATGGTGATATCGGGTGAGCCATGGAAGATGGCGTTGGGTATCAGGAACATGTTGGCCACAACGTGATCTGGTACACACAGTCAGCTTATTTCTGAGCGTAGGTACAAAGGTGCAGTACTTACCGAAGCCTAATGATACGAATGCAAACGTCGGCCACCATATGCCCACCACCTTGGACACGTAGTCCCGACCGGAACACCCAAGGAAGCATGCTAGACACACCAACCAATTCGCGCCGATGCCTTTCAGGAAGATTTGGTACCACTCTGGTTCAACTTGCTTCTTGTAAGCGAAGTGCAACGACTCTTCTCGATATAACTTTCCATCGAATAGTCCACCGTCTACATCAAGTCAGCCTCGCATCTCCCAAATAACGGTTACTATCGGAGACTTACACCCAACGATGACACAACACACAAATAAACTTCCCGCAAGGTTTCCAAAGAAGGTCACAACCCAGTGTCTCAACATCCGCCATATGCTGAGTCGTCTGTGCAGTGCTGCAACAGTTGTGTACATGAAGCTGCCTGTACACAGGTCGCTTCCTGTCATCTGCACAATGACCAAGCCGTATGGAAACACGAGCGCCGCAATTGTCTTGAGGAGACCTGGTGCATTCTCCTGATACCACGGTGCCGTGTTGGTTGAAATGAGCGTTGCGCATGCGAAGGACAGTATCATGCCAGCCGAGCAGGCACTGAGAAAGCTCTTGTCGATACGCATGTACGCCTTCTTGACGCCCATGCGCGAGACGAGCTCGAAGGACTCTTGTGGAGTGTATGCATTGTTCGGTGACTGGTGCATGCTGTAAGCTTGTTGTTGAGTTGGTATCGATGAAAGAGTCGTTGGGACAGCATTAATAGGGGTTGCTGTCCCAGAGGAAGGGGTCGATTGCAGATGCATTGGCAAGAGGGTATGAGGCAGTACATGTCTTGGTGATGTTGATCTGTGGGCCATATTTGTTGTCGTGGCTGAGGTGATTCGTAAGGAGACGCACGACGAAGCTGCGCAGCAGGACCGAAGCAAAGAGATCAAAGTTTCAACACCGACGATCAAATGGAAGTCTCCATCGAATTAAATACAGTAAGTACCACAAGACTGTCCTGTTTCAACTTTCCGACATGTACCCGCGCGATCCCCAGCACATCTCCGAAAACCGAACTACCTACGGATATTCTGTCTTTCAATTTCGTCGCGCCCAAGAAGGAAACTATCGGGCATACCCCCGACTAAGCAACAATGTGTTGCGGCTCTTTCTCGCGCTTCGTTGCGCCCAGGCAGCTTGGCGAGGAACTTTTCGGCCTCATTGACGCTGGTTGAACTGCCAAGGGCTTGGGCCGAGTCGCAAGCGTGCGGTACCGCATTCCATAATTGGAACTTTTTCTCATCGTCGCGATAAGAAACTGTGGTGTTGTTTTCGATTTTGGGGCATGGCTAAGGGACTGCGCATACTCTGAATGTACAGAACCGGCGTGGCTGTACGAGTACACGACACTCCATTGGCGCGTGCAGCGAGGTAAAGTATTCATCGACCTCTTCTCGACTGTCTTTTCACACGTCTATCACAGAAAGGCCGTATAATCACGCTACGCTCTTTCTAGCGGACCAAGGGTACTAGGTACAACGTAAGCGGCAGTTCATAGAGGAGTTTTACACGTGGCACGAAGCTCGATTCCATCAACTTCTCCAGTTGTAGCCGATGGTTGGCGAATCGCATGGCAGCTGTAAATGACTGTGTCCCATTAGTTGCGCGAATTGATGGCGACAAGAACCTGACTACGATGGACCCAAAGCATAAGGGTCCGTCATAGACTTCCGCCTTCTCCTGCGCGCCATACGTCTTACCAAGGTTAAGGTATGCCAATGCTGACATCTTTCGCCGTTCTGTAGTTTGAGGTCCTGCAGTGGTTTCCGTCATCTTGAGATTGCATCTAGTCAGACCTGTCAACGGTCGTTTCTCTTAGGCATTAAATTGACCGACTTCAAAGAATTGCTAAGAGTATTGATGCACGGGTCTGAGACACCTTTCATTCTGTTGAAAGTGGCTGCGCATGCTGTTGACATGAAGAAGAACAAGCGTTATGATGACCTTGGACACTCGCACGTAAGTTATAGAAAGTATTGATGACGATGTGCGAAGAGGAGCATGGGATCAGCATGGGCCATGGCGTTATCGATAAGAATTAGCGCGAGCTTTACACTAAATGGCCGCGTGACGAGCCAGGTCGCGTAACGAGCCACCCCACCAAGATCGGACGATCAAAAAGATGAGGTTATTGAGCCACCCACAAAAGCTATTATCGTGGAATTTTTTGGTGTATTG